>NW_004955569.1:1142079-1197285 GCF_000276665.1 Chinchilla lanigera
TCTCAAAAAATACCAAAAAAAAAAAAAAAAAAGTATAGATCAGAATACATAGGTGGGGGATTTTCTGTTATTAGACAGAAAATCTAGATGATTAGAACAAGGTGCAAAGCCTCAAAGTGGGCCTGACTAGCAATAAATCCTCTTCAGCTGCTTGATACACAGAAACCTTTTAAAAACAAAGGTTCTCAATAAACTCTCTTATTTACATGGTCTCAAACTGGTGTTAACTTGCTCCAATGCCTAATACAGCCATAACAAGTCTTGAAAACTTGTCCACAAGGGGCTGCAGGTATAGCTCAGTGGTGGAGCACCTGCAGGGCAAGCATGAGGTCATGAGTTTGATTCCTGTACCCAAAACAAAACAGAACAAAAACATGTCCTCATATTCCCTTTTCAGAAATTTACAAGGGAACAACCAGATTAAACAGATTTTATGCTATGGTATATGTGAATGAATATTCATTTTTGCATCTTACCTGGTACTGCACAAACACTTGGAATGTATATTGTATTTCTGTATGGTGTTTTGATTCTAAGTAACTTTTTGTATTGTGGAATTGATTTCACTGAACACAAACTGTCAATAAAAAGAAATGCATAACTGAAACAGAAATCTACAGGTATTTATATGTCAATGACAAAACAAAGCACAAGTTGAAACAACTGTAGAGAAGTATTGCAAGTCTTAAAAGGTTTTGAAGTAATGACTTAAAGAAAAGGGACAAAGGAGTTGAAGGAAAATGTAAAATGAAATTTATAAAGCTCAACAACAATAACAAATAACAACAAAAAGGAATCATGAGAAAACATGGCAACAAGTGTCAAAAATTCATAAACTCCAGAAAGCTGCTCTTAGAAGCTGAAGGGAATAAATTCCAGAAAATAATTCTCCAAATGGATTGTTAAAATCATTGAAGACTCTACTTTCAATCTAAAGACAGCACGAGGGATAGAGCTCTGCAGCAGAAGCACCTGCAAGTGCAAGGTCCTCATTCAACTCCCAATACCAAAAAAAAAAAAAAAAAAAAAAAAAAAAAAAAAAATCTTCAATCACATAGTATTATGTTTCCACTGAGTCAATTTTCTTTTTTGCCCAATCTATATCATTACGGGTTGCATACTAAATTTTTTTCCATGAAACTACTGATTACAACTCAACTGACTGCATAGTTTCCTTAGTTTTTAGGTGCAGAAACACTTACTCATGAAAACTATTACCTTGTTGACTGCAAGTCTACCTTCCACCTTTAGTCGTGTCTCCAGGGCATCTCATATTCAAGGATGCTTCCCAATCCTGATGCATGCATACCCTTTTACTCTGAGTAGAAGGACAGTATTCCATATACTGATGTGAGTGTCCACATGTTGTTGAGGCTATTTTGTTTTCCCCCCCTGAGGACATTGGGCAGTGCCAAGGTGTCGACAGCTTGCGTTGACAACTCTGTGGTAGGGTTTCTCTAGATATCTAGTTTGTACAGACCACCAATGCTTCTTTTTTTCTGGTACTGGGAATCAAACTCAGGACCTTGCATTTGCCAGACATGCACTTGTGCTATTGAGCTATATCCTCGGCCCCTCAGACCACCAATGCTGTTACACAACTTACAATCACAGGGGACTCACCAAACAATTTTTATGGACTCAATTGTAACTAATGCTGATTCTCAGATGCTGATATAAAGTAATAAACCTAGCACCTATTCATATTGCTAAGTGAATTTACTATATTTATATCACTCTCAATAAAATTTGAACACCACAGCAAATCTGATTTTCCAAGGACTGGTCTCTACACCTTGCACATGTCAGTTGACTTGGGGACAGTGAATGATCTGAGGATGGATCAACAGAGGAATAAGCTGTGCATAGAAGACTTGAGAGATAGCCCAGGTCTGCCCAGATTGGATCCCAGAGGTTAGCTATGTCTGTGTCCATCCCGAGTCCCGGAGGACAAAGCTAGGTGAGGCCCAGACTGTGACTCTTACCTGCTATAAAATAGTTCCAAGCACTGAGATCGTAAGGATTTGGGGCAGTGGTAAAATGTTGTTTGAGTGACGCCCTAGGTGTCAAATCATTGTGACAGCATCTCTAGATGTCCATGTATATAAGCAATTCATCAATTTTGTTTTGAACCAGAATCCTCAGCCCTAGTCACTTTTTTTGTAGTTGCAAAATTATGAACAAAATTAAATACTGTAGATTAAGTCTGGTCAATGATCATTTGTACAGCTATCTATCTATCTATCTCCAATTCATCATACTTTTATTTACTTACCTATCAGCTATCTATGTATTCATCTATGTATCATCTATGTAAATATGTATCACTTATGAATTATATAACTATTTACATCTATATTCCAGTTTTGGTCCATGTATTTGTCTATCATCTACACTGCTATTATCTACAATCAAATCTTTATCTCTCTATAATACACATGTTAAATATTTCTCCACCGATCATCTACCTAACACTGATGTATGTACTATGTACATATCTCACATGCTTTAATGATGTAAGATTAACAAAAAATAGCAGATATTTAATTTATACAACTTGATGCATTTGGATATGAGCAAACATACAGTTATCAAATCATTATAAATGTCAAAGTCAATCATGTATATATTACCCCCATAAAACCCTATTGCACATTTTTTTCTATTGTGACATGAAAATTTAAATTGTATTCCTTTTAAAAGTTTATGTGTTTTATGCAAGATTGTGACTTATATGCTTGTGTTTCACAGATCTCCAAAACTTACCCTTCTTGCACAACTGAAACTTTGTCCCTGTTATCAACACCCTGCTAATTCCTCTTTCCAACAAATCCATGACAACCACCATTCTACTCTGCTTCTCTGAGCTTCAATTTTCTGGTGCTTAGAATGATTTTTTGGAAAAGCACAGAGCAGAGATAATTTTATTTCTGTTGTTTTAGCAACGGGAGTGTGATGGATCACAGGATGACCTCTAGAGCCAGTCTGTGCCTCGTGTAACAACAGCAATGTGACCATAAAAAGTTCTCACAGGATGGTGGAATAAATTCATCAAAGAGGGACCCAAGAGAGGAAGCAAGAGCTATCCATGGACCAACACTGAGCATGAAAGATCCAGAGCCATTGTGGATGATGAAATTTAAGCTGTGGCAAGTGATTGTATATAGACAGAGCTTGGAGAACAGTGATCTGGACTCAGGATGGAAAGTCCTCCAGGATAACCTTCAAAGCCAGAAGTTAGACTATGTGATCTCTTAACAGAGCCTCACACACCACTTGAGACGAACAGAATAGATACCTCATGGGCCACAGAATAAGCAAGGGCCTCCTGACTTCAGTATCTTCCCACATATAAAGATTCTATATGCAAATTTTTTATTCAAGCCCTATATTCAAATTCTCCTCTCTGGCTGTGGGAGTTCACAGCTCTCTCCTGAGACAGAGCCTTGATCTCTGTGGAAGGCAGGGTAGAAATCTAGAAGATGAGGTTTTTGGGTCTTCTTCTGTGTCTGGTGGCAGTTCTCCAAGGTGAGTGTTCTCAGCGTCACAGATGGGTCTAATGGGAGATTGTCACTTCAGGTGATGAAAGAGATGAATTTCACTTGTCCGCAGGTGTTCTGTCCCAGGTTCAGCTGAAGGAGTCAGGACCTGGGCTGATAACACCCTCACAGACGCTGTCCCTCACCTGCTCAGTCTCTGGATTCTCCATCACAGACAGTGGTTACTGCTGGCACTGGATCCGTCAACACTCAGGGAAGGGACTGGTATGGATTGGGGGGATATGTTCTGGAGGAAGCACTAATTACAGTCCTACATTCAAGAGCCGCATTTCCATCACCAGAGACACGTCCAAGAATGAGTTCTCCCTTCACCTGGGCTCTGTGACCACAGAGGACACGGCCCTGTATTACTGTGCAAGACACAGTCAGGGGAGCTCAATGTGAGACCAGACAAAAACCTCCCTACCACAGCTCTCTTGACCAGCAGGGGGTGCGCAACACACACTGTTGTAGGGAACAAATCGCAGCAGTTCTGAAGAAAAGCCTTCAGGCTTTTCTCTCCAGGTGACTAGCATCTCCATGAGTACCCTCAGGCACAGCTATTTTTGAAGTTTCATGTCTCTGATCACACCATACTGTGTTTTCTTAGAATTTGGCTTCTATGTTTCTTCCACATTAAACTCATTATCAGTGGCACGATAATTTTTTTAAGTGAAACCATCGGTTACACCTCTGTTGACTACACAGCCTCCTTAGCTTTTAGGTCTAAGAAACATTTAACCTTGGAAAGCATTTTCTGATTGGCTGCAAGTCTGCCCTAAACCCACAGATTCATCTACAGGATGATTTATATAAATTAAATACCTACAGTTATGAATCTCATCCTAAAGGGCACTTCCCTATTTTGGTTCATGAAAAACCCTTTGCTCTGAAGGGTTGGACATCATTATATATGCTGATCTGAGTGTACACATATTATTGGAGATATTTAGTTACCTACCCTTGAGGATGTTTGGCAATGCCTTGGACAGGTTGGGTTCATTCAACTGTGGGGTGGCTTAAGCGACCCTCGATGCTTTCACACATCTTATAATTACAGGGAGCTGTGCAACTAACAATTTATCTGGACCTGATCTCCATAGTGTTGAGACTCAGGAACTCCAACATAACATCTTAGAACTAGTGAGTATTTGTACTGCAAAGTGAATTTGCCATATTCACATTAACCTTAAAGAAATTTGGAAACCATACTAAAGCTCATCTTCCGTGTGCTTAGGGGCACTGGCATCCACTTCTTGCTCATCTGTCAGTTGATATGGGAAGAGTGACCTAAGCATGGATCCATGAAAGCACAGAATGTGTGTAGCAGACTTGAGAACAAAGGTCTGCACAGATTGGAACTCAAAGGTCAGTTCTGTCTGTGCCCACATGAATCCCTGAGGACAGTACTGGTCATGCCTAGACTCTCCCACTTAGTATGAAGTGATTCAGAGCCTTTGGCTCATAGGGACCTGAGGCCATGGTAAAATACTACTGGAATGATTCCCTAAGATACAAATCATTCAAGAAACAATGGTTACTATCAAGAAATCAACCAATAACATGTGTGGAGTGGCTGAGCTGCAGCTGAGCTGAAAGCTGGCAAAATCCTTGGAACTAGAGCAAGGCCAGTCCAGCAGGTGTCCAACCTTGGTGTTCCTCCCTGTTAACCACAACTCAGATAGCTCTAAGAATGTTTCACTTTCAGTGTGTTCTCAGCAAAACACTGAGACCTTGCACTTTTGACTGTGTTGCACACTTCCTCCCTTTTAACACAGACTGAACTAGGTTGTCACTGCCTCTCCATCAGAGAGGTCAGGCCCCACCCAGTCTCAACTTTCCTTTTAGTATGTGTCTAGTTTTTGTTACTCTCCAATTGCCTCCTGTGGACACCGTGGGCTGTGTGGTTTGCGGCAATAATGAATGCTAGTGGGGCTGTGGGGGAAAAAAGGTTTCTTTCTCCACTGTTATTGGGAATGAAGACTACTGCAACCACTGTGTAAATCAATGTGGTGATTCCTCAAATAGCTAGGACCACAAGTCCAATTTTACCCAGCTATTCCCCTTCTTGGTACCTTCCTAAGACTTAAAAGCATCATTCGACCGTGATATATGTACATCCATTTTTATAGCTGCATAGTTTGTAATAGCTAAATCTTTTAAACAACCCAAATGCCTATCAACCAATGAATGCATGAAAATGATGTGGTTTTTTAATACAACGGAGGGTACCCAGCCATAAAGAACGATAAACTTGAGACATTTATAGGTAAATGGATGAACCTTGAGACCATACTCTTAAGTGAAATACATTGAACACACATTTGTAAATATCACATTGTCTCTCTGGTATGAGAAACTGAAACCCTAAATAATAGAAATGTATAATAGACATTGCAAAATAGGAATTGTTCAAAAGTGGAGGGAAACTGGGCCAGAGGAAGGAAGGGAAAAAGAAAAAAAGGATTAAATTGAAACAAAGCATTGTAAATAAGGAAAAGGGGTTGAAAGGAGAGGGAGATGGAAAAAAGACACTAAGATATATCATATACAGGTATAAATTCCTTATGATGAATGTGATCATTATGTTTATCTAAATTGTATCATTAAACTTAGTGATAATAATAAAAAAAAATCAAAAAGCTCCTTACCTACCTTCTCAAGTCCAGTCACTTCACAAACAAACTGAGGGCAAAGATTCTTCTAAACCACATTCGTAGTGACAGTGAAAACCACATGCTAAGGAAAGTTAATGTTTTTTACAGCCTTGTAGGTGGTATAATCCTTCCAAAATCATTGCAATGTTTATCTTGTTTCATCAGCTGCATTCATTGCCCAATGAAAAGTGTGTCATAAATATTTTATGAAAGTCAAAATAAATCCTTGGTCCATAGGTTGGACTAGCATGGTCGTATTGGGTGGTAGATGCATTGCTTTGACATCGGGATGAAAGTTATCCATGAATTGGGGGTGACCTGGAGCAGTTTCATGCAGCAAAGGATTGTTGAATGGAATATCTTTCACCAAACAACATTTCTCTGTCTCTGGGACAAAGTCATGGAAAACCCAGTCCAGGAAAATGGCTTGTGTAACTCAGGCTTTGGAGTTACTCTTCGACTCAACATGTAGAAAGCCTTTGGCTATATTTTTGAGGACTCTTGGGTTCTCTGAATGGTAAACTAGGAGAGGCTTTAGGTTCATATCAAAAGTGCAACCTTTATCTAAAACCAGGTAAGTTGTGCTATGGTTTGTGTCTGGATGTCCCCCCAAAGCCTCATACAGTCATGGGGTGGACTTCTAGAGTTTATTGATTCATGGTGCAATGTTGGGATGATGGGTGTGAGTGCTACACCCACCCTGGGGCAGGTAGTTTGCATATAATGTAAGGGAGGGAAAGAGGCTTGCTCTCTGCTGCCACTCCTCCCTTTTGCACTTGTTGCTTTTGCTGTTTTCCACCACCATGAACTGTTGCCCTCTACCATGTGCCACTCACTCTGCCTTGGAGCCAGCTGACTGTAGACTTCTACAACTGTAAGCTAAATAAACCTTTCCTTCCTTAATTCTGGGTGTCAGGTATTTCATCCCAGCAATGAAGAGAAAAGTAACAGAGATAGGTGTTTGCAAGATAAGGCAATTGGAATCCTACTACAACTATGCCTGCACATTTTTAAATCCAGAATGAACATCACCAAGTTAAAGATTAGATGGTATTAGAAAATTGTTTTGAATTGGGGCATCTGACTATGTCACAGCATATTTTCCTATAGTGTGAAAGGCCCAAAATTCAAACCACAGTACCCAAAACAACTACAATTGTGTAGTATTTGTTTATTTCATCAAAGACAAGGATGGGTTCATCATGAGGAACTTACCAGGGAGCTCAGCATGAAAAGCAACAAAATAAAGCCTCATCTAAATATTTAGATCTTGGTATCAATATATTTTCTCATATTTCATTTCTGTTGATTGTTTTCTGAATAGCTTATGAACACAAATAAAATAGGACTTTATAACTTGATAGAAGATATACATGTAATTAACATATGAAACTAAAATGGGAATTTGTAGAAAAAGTCTTTTAGGATGAATAATAAAATACAGACACACTGTCTCCACTGCTTTTTATTTCTTCATTTATAGTGTTATATAAGAAGGAAGGTAGGAATAAAGACAGAAAGAAAGAAAATGACAAAAAAAAAGGCGATAAAGATTGGAATGGAGGAGAAATAATGTTTTGAAGTGGTAAAAGAATCAGAACATTAGAGTTTTAAACAATGACAGGATTGTTCAAACAACGAAAGAAAATAAAAAATAATTTTAAAAACATTAGAAACTAGTATCACAACCATTGTTAATTTCCTATCATCTCGTTTTCAAAGTCTGTATCTTTTTATTGTTTGGTGTTGTTTTGCTTTTGTCTTTGTTGTTGTTTTATTTTTTTCTCTTTAAAAGAAAAAAGAAAAAACTGTGACAGGGACACCTTTGTTGCCGAAGACAAGATAAACTGATAAAAACTGTCATTTTGTCCTAGCTTTAATAATTTGGAATCTATAACAATTAAATAAAGCTAAAGTATTCAAAATCACAATACAAATTATAAGGAAATAACTCTGGGAGCGCGCGGTGGCAAGCAAGAAGGAAGGGAGGGAAGAAGGCCGGCAAGCGGGGGCGGGGAGCGAAGCAGGCGAGGCCGACGAGAACCCGCCGCTCTGCGCTGGTGCTGCGCGTTTTGGGAGGGGCGGCCGCTCGGTCGGCTAAGGAGAAGCCGGGACAGGGTGCCGGCGACACTGGTGCTGTTGCCTAGGGGCGGGGGGCCGGAGAGGCGATAAAGGGGGTTGCGCTCTCCTCGCCACTCTCCGGGCTCGGTGGATCCTCCCCGCCCCCGCGGTATGTCTTGATTCCAAGCGGGGGGTTTCACGGGGCTCCTTGGGGTTCTGATGTGGCCTTCGCGGTGGCGATGCTCTTGCTGCTGAACAAGGTCCAGAAGCACTAGGAGTCCCTGTCGAAGCTAGAAAGGGCTTTTGCAAGACCTGAAGTTCAGCCGGGGGCGATGGCGCACACCTGTTATCCCAGCACTCGGGAGGCTGAGGCAGGAGAATCGCTGCGAGTCCGGGACCAGCCTGGGCTACAAAGTGAACTCAAGACCAGCCTGAACTGCATAGCAAGACCCTGTCTCAAAAACACACACACACAAAAAAAAAGACCTGAAGTTCCAGAAAGGGAGCAGCGACATACACTGGATGGACCTCAGCAAACTGCAGCTTTAGATGAGGACGAATTCATGGTGATTATTTATAACAGAGTTCCTAATACTGCAAGCACCTCATTTACAAATGTCGCCTATGACCTGTGTGCAGAGAATGAATACCATGTACTTCCCATCAGCACTACCAAAAAGAATCCAGTGATGTCACTGCAAGATCAGGTGAGCTTTGTAAAGAATATAACTTCTTAGAAAGGGCTGAAACCAGGATTTTACCATGAACACATTTCTTACTTGGATTTTGCAAAGCATGGGGTGAAAAAGACACTAATTTACATTAATGTCATAAAGGATCCTACTGAGACGCTAGTTTCTATCATTTTCTGAGATTTGGAGATGATTATCGACCAGGATTAAGGAAACGAAAACAAGGAGACAAAAGACTTCTGATGAATGTGTAGCTGATGGAGGCTCAGACTGTGCTCCAGAGAAGCTCTGGCTTCAAATCCCATTCCTCTGTGGCCGTCCCTCGGAATGCTGGAATGTGGAAAGCAGGTGGGCTATGGATCAAGCCAAGTATAATCTAATTAATGAGTCCTTTCTGGTGGGAGTTACTGAAGAGCTTGAAGATTTTATCATGTTACTGGAGGCAGCTTTCCCAATGTTTGTCAGAGGTGCTACGGAGCTCTATGGTACAGTAGGAAAGAAATCTCACCTTAGGAAAACCACAGAGAAGAAACTCCCTAAGGAAGAAACCATTGCAAAACTGGTTCGCTCTGACATTTGGAAAATGGAGAACGAGTTCAATGCATTTGCACTAGAGCAGTTCCAATTTATCAGAGCCCATGCTGTTCGAGAAAAAGATGGAGAGCTCTACATCCTTACACAGAACTTTTTCTATGAAAAGATTTATCCTAAATCGAAATGAGTACAAGGGGTGACTGTTAGATTCTGGAATTAGAACTGTGGCCCTGTCTCCACGATCATTCTCAGCCTCACACGGTGGATTGCTGATATATGTATAAGACAATTTATTTTGGGCTACATTAGGAAATAGTAACATCAAGGAAATAAATAGTAGCTGGTATGTCAGTGTTCTAAGCTTAAGTTTCAGGCGTTTTTCTTTTTTCTGTTAAAATTTCGGTGAGAGTTACAACCTCCTGTGTGGAAAGGGAAAAAAAAACCTTACATCCCTTAAAATAGGAGTCAGACTACTTATAAGAACATAATTTTATAATCAAATAAATAGAAACACTGAGACAATATATATTTTTTAAAAGTGGCAAATGTGGTTTTCTTTTTTCAATCGTATTTTTTTTCATTATTTTGACCATAGGGAGTTCTTTTTAATAGTAAAAAATAAAGTAACCACTGTGAATTTTAAAGATAATGTTGTGTGTACACACACACACACACACGTATCTATGTTTATTTCCTAAAAGAGGAAAAACATATTTGTTCAACTTGTATCAACTCCTGTTTTCTAATTACTATGAAATGGCAATTGTTGCTAAATTATTGTGATAATATTAAAATGTAATGGGGAAGATACATTTTTATTTTACCCTGCTTTAACCTCTAAATTATCATAAATATATTTGATAACAACACATGAAATACTGCATAGAAATTACTTTCCTATTATCCATTTGCATTTGTGCAATTTCTAATATATTGGACGCATTTTATTTCCTGATGATTGGATTTAAACAGCTGAAAATCAGAGAACTTAAGTTTTAAATTTCCAATTTTATTTTCAGAGTTTTAAATTTCCAATTTTATTTTCTAAACATTCAGTTAGTGCCTATAATTTGAAGTCTGTTGTTCTTCCTCTTTCTATATCCCACTGGAAATTACTAAACTTGTTAGTATACTCAGTGATTTACTAAACAGTATTTGATACTGCAGATGATTTGCTCATTGTATTTGCACGGTGAAAAAAAGTTTGTAGACTGTGATTCTTTTTTAATAAATTTAAATAAAAAATTTAAAAGCACACACACAAACGAATAACTCTCATGATCTTTTCTCTCAAATCATTTCATACAAAATACCAAGAAAGTAATCTAATGGTGTTTGTTTATGTTGGTTAAAGTCCTGTATTTTACCATACCAGAAGTTAAAATGAAAAACAAATTTGAAGCATACTTATTAATGTATTTAAAATGAAAACAATATACTTATGACATGTAAACACTGCATTTTTGTTTTGTTTTGTTTTTTTCCAGTACCAGGAATCAAACTCATGACTTTGCATTTGCCAGGCAGGTGCTTTGCCGCTGACCTAAATCCCCAGCCCTAAATACTGCATTTTAGAAATGAAAGATATTTAGATTATACATATAGCTATTTGTGAAAATATTGGCCTTATTCAATGGTTGTGCAAATATATCTAATGCCTGTCCAACGTAACTGCTGAGAATTTTTAATTTAAAATGATTATCCATCTATAATACTTGCAGATTACTTTTATTTTGTCATATTTGCACATGCATACAACAAACATGATCATTTTTATTCCCATTACTTCTATTTCCTTCCTGCACGCATTTCCCCTTTTTCTAATATTTTCTTCCTTCTACTTTCATATTTGTTTTTATGTAGGCTGCATTTTGTTAATAACTAATGTTTTGCCTGTTTCCAAATTCTTATTTCTCACTTACATGTTTTCATTGGTGAAGTGTGTGTTGAGATTTTCATTCATTTTAATCATTGTCTGTTATTGTTATTTTCTGGCATGTATATACATAATGAATTTTTTAGGAGTTTGTGGTTTGCCTTTTCATTCTATCCACAGTTTTTCAGGTTGTGATGGTTTGGGTGAGTACTGCATTTTCTTATGAATTTTAGGATTCTTTGTATTTCACTGAAAGATGACTACTTGAATGTCACTCAATGTTGCGATGAAGGTCTGGTTCTCAGCATGCTGCACCATTTGGGGATATTGGAAATTTTATGGTGTGCAGCTCAGTGGGAGGAACTTAGATCATTGGTAGTGTGTCCTTTTAAGATATAATAGAAGCACTGTCCAAAACGAATAGGGCTGTACAAACATGAACACAGAGCTCTAATGTGCTGAGCCAGACTAAAATGGATTGCATTATATACGTATAATAACTTTGGGAGAATGGCCGTTTTCACAATATTGGTTCTTCTGTCCAAGAACAAGGGATATCTTTTGACATTCTGATATTTTCTTTGATCTTTTTCAGACTACTGTATTTTTCAATGTGAAAGTCTTTTAATTGCTTCAGTAAACCGATTCCTAAGAATTTCCTTTTGTTATCTTGTTTTGTATGCTATCTAAAAGTTATAATTTCCCTAATTTTTCTTTTTGTTTATTATATGTGTACTGCAATGCTATGCTACTGAGTTTTGTTGACTTTGTATTCAGCTATGCTACTAAATATGGTTATTAAATCTAGAAATCTTTTGGGAGAGGTTTTCGTGTCTTCTACGTATTATGTCATATGCAAATGATAGTTTAACTTCTTCCTTTACCATCCTTTTCTCTTTTATTTTTCTCTTTTATAATTTCTCTAGGTAACGTTTCTAGAACTTTATTGAATAAGGGTTGTGGTAATGGACATCTTGTCTTTTCCTTATTTTAAGTGAAAGATTTTAATATTTTACCACCTAGTGTGATACTGTTTGTTGGTTTGTCATAGAGGGCTTTTATCAGATTGAAATAAAGACCATTTGCTCCAATTTTCTATAGAGCTTTTTTTTAAAATCAGGAATGAGTGTTGTTCTATGTCAAATGTTTTTCTGCCATCTATTGAGATGATCATGTGTTTTTGTTCTTCAGTGTGCTGATATGGTGTATTACAGTTATTCATTTGTATGTGAACCATCCCTGCATCCCTGGGATGAATCTTTCTTGGTCATGATGTATAATCTTCTTGATGACTTGCTGCATTGTGTTTGCCAGTACCTCAATGGGAATTTTTATATTTATGTTCATTATAGATATTGGCCTGTAGCTCTTTTTTCATTGGGTTCTTCTCTGGGTTTTGTGTCATGGTAATACTTGACCCCAAGAAGACTTTGGAACATTGTTTACCTTTCAACTTCATTAAACAGTTTCGTGAGTCATGGCACTGGATCTTCTCTAAAGTTCTCATAGAATTGTGCAGTTCATGTTAGGACCTGGGCTTTTCTTTGTTGGTAATTTTAAATTACTTCTTCCCTTTAATTGACAGAATTGGGTTATTTAGAATTTTTGTGTTTTCTTAATTCAGTTTTGGTAATTCAGATGCATCCAGGAATCTATTTCTTCTGTGTTTTTCATCTTAGTTGAATACTTGTCAATTTTGGTATTTATGATATTCTGTATTTCTGCAGAAATTGTTGATTTCACTGTTTCAGTCTTAATGGCATGGATATGAGTCTTTTCTTTCATTTTTTCATAATATTTCAAAGGATTTAACAATTTTACTTAATCTTTCTAAGAGTCATTTCTTTGATTCTTTGTATTGATTTCTTCAATTCTCCTCATCCTCCTCCTCCTCCTTCTAATTTCAGTTTCAACATTAGGTTATTTATTTGAGCTCCCTCAGTTTTCCTGATTTGGGAATTCATGGGTATAATTTTCCCTCATTGGGTGCTTTGATAGCATTTCATAAGTTTCAGAATGTTGTATCGGTATACAAATTAGAGGAAGCTAAGGTCCCCCATTACAATTGTGTTAGTGCCTATTTTATTTTTCATCCCTGAAAATATTTGTTTTATATAGTTTGTTTCAATAGTATTTGAAGCACATATATGGATGATTGTTGTATCCTCCTTGAGTTTTTCCTTAACAAGTGTATAATGATTTTCTTTGTTACTCTTGATCAGATGTTGTTTCAAATTCATATTTTCTGCAAATGGAATGAGACCACTGCTTTTTTCTGCATCATATGATAGGTCATATGACAGGTCATATAAAGTAATCTTTTCCATCCTTTGACTTTCAGTCTGTGAATTTCTTTTTCTTTTTTTTAGTTAAATGTGATTCTTTATGCAGCATATTGTTGAATCTTCTTCTTGATCCATTCTGTCTGTTCTGTTTGATTGGTAATTGAGAGCATTTACACTGATAGTTATAACTGATATGTATGGACTTACCCTTGACATATTATTTTCCTGTTGCCAATTCCTTGTCTTTCCAATTATTTGCTTTAGCTGGTGGATTCTTTCCATTGATGTTCATTGAAGTACAATCATTTTTACCTCTTTGTGAAATAACTTCAGATATTTTGTATTGTTGTCTTTGTTGTCAAAAGTTTCTTCAGTAGCTATTTTATGAAAATATCTTACTTCTCCATTGATTTGAAAGATAGTTTTGTGAGGTTCATCTATCTGTGTAGGAGTTTGTTTCTTTTAAGACTTGAAATACTTCACTGGAAGCTCCCTCAACTAAGGATTTGTGCTGAGGATTTTGCTGTGATTCTCATGTGTTTCCATTTATGGGAAATTTGTTTCTTTTCTCTAACAGCTTTTAATATTCTGTTCATGTGCTAAATATCTGAAATCTTCTTTTTTTATCTTTTTGAGATAGGGCTTCATTGCACAGCTGGAGCTGGCCTTAAACACCCTTTACAGCCCAGGTTGACATGGAACTAACAGTGATCCTTTCTGCCTCAGACTCCTGACTGCTGGAATTAAAGGCATGAACCACCACACCTGCCTCTGGAATCTTGGTTATTATATGTCTTGGTATAGATTTATTTTGGTCATGGCTAATTGCAGTTCTATACGCCTCATTTAACTGTATGTCAAATTGTTTTTTCCATACTTGGGAAATTTTCAGCTATCAGTTGCGCGAATAGGTTTTTTATGTTTTTCATGCTGACTCCATCTTATGTTGTTCTTATTTGCAACATCTTGCAGCTGTTGAATTGATTCTTTTTGGTACCATGCTATTTTAAAGAAATTTTTCTTTTCATGATTGCTAACCTCATTCCTGTCTTCTAGATCTGATATTCTGTCCTCATGTTGCTTCATTCTGTTGCATATATATTCAATAGAGTTCCAATTCTTCTGTGAGGGCAAATAAATAAAGGAAAACAAGGAGCTTAAATACTCAAATTCCTGGCTGCAAAAACACAGAAAAATATGCTTCTGAGTGTGTCCTGAAGGGTAATCTCCTCTCCTTTAGCCACTTGAATAAGATTGCATAAACCAAAATATAGGCCCTCACAATTTGACTAGCTGAAATGTAGTGTAAGTTTAATGCTCAGCCTCAAGGGGTATCTGAAGTATAGGTAGTGCTCTGATTGGAACAGAATGGGATTCTGTAAACTGGGATGGAAATGTTTAGATGGATCCTGATGAGGCTGAGGCTGTTGGGCATCTAGACTCTCAGGAGATTGTTTTATCAGAGGAAGAGATTTCCCCACCCATCAGTTCAGTATTGTTTGATCCACCAAGGCATAAGTTAGCTTTGCACAATAACAATCTATCATTAAATGGAAACTATATATGATTGAGATAGAGCAGGTCCAGAGGGTACAAATGTTACATGAAGAAGTTCCTCAGATGCCTATGGCTCCCGCACTTGCTATATCACCTTCTTTTCCCAAGACACACTTAATGGCCTTATGATTCGTAGCGTAAATTCAGCTGTTATGGAAAAAAAGGCTAGCCACTGTTTATGGATGGTTCTCCATGTTATGCAGGCACCATCTGCAAATTCTGCAGCACTACAAGCACTTTTCAGGACATCCCTGTTTGACACTGGTGAAAGGAACTCTTTACAGTGGGCCAACTTTGGGCAGTACACTGGTAGTCTATTTTGCCCTGGAGGAAAAAAGGCCAGATAGGCAACAGTATACTGATTCATGGACTGTAGCCAATGGTCTAGTTGGGTGTTCAGAAATGTGGAGGAACTAAGTGGAAAACTAGTGACAAAGATATTTGTGGATGAAGGACGTGGATAGACATCTATATAGGCAGGGGACGTATTTGTATTACTTATAAAAACTCACCATAACATGATCACAGCCATAGAGGACTTTAATAACCAATTGGATAAGCTGGCCCATCCTCTAATAGTAGTCCACTTCTCACTTAAGTGAGAAGTAGTCTCACTTCCCACTCCTTTCATTGTCCAATGGATTTATGAATGGAGTAGGCATACTGTCAGGAATGGCAGTTATGCATGCTCAGTGACAGACTACCACTCACCAAGGCTGTTCTGGTTACAGCCACTGCTGCATTTTCAATATGCCAGCAGCATAGGCCCAATATGGCACAGTTCCCTGGGGTGATCAACCTTCAACCTAGTGCAACCTAGGTTTGTACTAGTGGCATTTTTATTACACTGGGCACCTTCCATCATGGCAGGGATGTGCTTTGTCCTTACTGGAGTAGATGCTTTTTCTGGGTATGGGTTTACCCTTCTTACTTGTCATGTTTCTGGCAAAACTCCCATCCATTGATTCATGTGATGCCTTATCCACCATTATGAAATTCTATATGGCACTGGCTCTGACCACAAGGAATACATTTGATGCCCAAACAAGTGAGATGATGGTCTCATGCTCATGGAACTGTGATCTTGCCATGCTCCTCACCATCCAAAGCAGCTGGATTAACACAAAGTTGGAATGCTCTTTTTTTAAGACACAGTTGCAGCACCAGTTAGTTAACAACAACTTGCAGGGCTGAGGCAAGGTTCTTTGAAACACTGTGTATATGCTTTCAGTCAGCACCCACTATATAGCGCTCTCCCATACTGAGATTCATGGGTCCAGGAATGAAGGGAATAAAGTAAGAGTGGTACCACTCATTGTTACCCATAGTGATCTATTAGCAAAAATTTGCACTATGTTCTCATAACCTTATGTTCTGCTGGCTTAGAAAGATGTCTTAGTTCCAGTGGAGATGGAAAGGTTTGTACCAAGAAGCACAGTGATACCTATGAACTGAAAGTGAAGATGCCCTTGGTCATTTTGGTCTCTTTATGACTCTGATGAAAGAAACTAAAGAGTTGTAGTGTTTAGAGAGAGATGATATAATACTATAGAAAGCATTTAGAGTACAGTGTTTAGAGAGGTGGTATTATATTGAGAGGAAAATTATAATATTACTCCACAATGGAGGAAAGAAAGAATATACCTGGAGTGGAGACCCCTTATGGTGTCTTCCAGTACTGTCATGCTGTTATTAATGTCAATTGGAAACTGTAACAATCCAATAGAGGTAGTGTGTTAAATGGTCCACATGCCCACTACCATGGGCAACTTTCAGGAATGAAGGTAAGGATCTCCACATCAGGGAAAGAACAAGACCTGCTGAGTTGCTTGCTGAAAGCCAAGGAATACAGAATGAGACTTATAAGTAGTTTTAAATACAAGCTATGGCCCAGGGCTGGGGATTTAGCTCAGTAGCAAAGCACCTGCCTGGCAAGCTCAAGGTCATGAGTTTGGTTCCCAGTACCGGAGAAACACCAAAAAAAAAAAAAAAAAAAAAAAAAAAACAAGCTATGGCCCCATAATCAGCTATAGAAATGAGGATTTTAATTGTTCTTTCCCTATAGCCTTCCAATATAATATGTTGCCAGATTTAATATTGTCTTATTAAACCCATTATAGTGTTACAGTTATGAAATGTTAGAAGGATCATCCACAGAAAACTTCCCTTCTATTATGAGCAGGGGAGTTAGTGCATTTCCATTTGTATGTAGAATAGTTTTAACATGTTAGGTGTATTTTTGAACTCATTTTTGGATTTGGAGATTATGGTTTAAAGTAATGTGTGTAGTTGTGAAGTTGAAGTTGCCAGGGGGTAGACAGTGACAGTTAATTGACTGTGTCAAACTGAGTACTACATGCCCAACTAAATTTGCCCAGGAAATTATAGATGTGGAACACCTACCTTAAAAAGAATTGTTCCCAGAATGTTATAAAAAATAATCAAAAAAGGAAGGCTTGCATGTTTCTATAGAGGAGCTCCAGTGTTCACTGTTACATTGGAAGCCATCTCCTGGCTTCCAGCATAGACTTTTCAGCCTCTAGCTCAGACCATTTGGTCTGGCACAGACCCTTCAGGCTACTGACATGGATTTGCATGGATGGGATACTACCATGGGTTCTAGGCCTTAAACGGGACATTTTTGGATATACAGTGCACAGAGAGACCTTTTGCACTATTTTACATCTGAGTGTGCACAGTGATTGTAAGCCAATCTTGTAAGTTCATATATATTTGTATACCTCACATTAAAACTGTTTCTCTACTAAGCACTGACTGATACAATATTACAATTCCTGCTTTTTTTTATTAAACAAAGCATGGTCCAACTGATAATGTCACAGTCAGAAACTCACAGCAGTATGGCTTAATTTTTTATATAAATTGTGGTAAAATCACCACCAAATTAAAAGCCATAACAGTATAAGCATGAAAAGTAAAACGTTGATATTAGTAAAACAAAACTGTATGTAAGTCATAGTACTGACTTCAATATGAAGCTAAATATGTGAAATTATGTGTTTTATATAATTATGTTGGGTTATACGCATGTACCTAGTTAGGAAATAAAAAAAGGAAACACTTGCTAATCTACAAGTTGTGTGTAAAAAAAGAGGGGGTTTTTTTTAGGCTTTTTTTGTTTTTCTTCTTTTTTGTCTTTTTGAGACAAGGTCTCATTATGCGGTTCAGGCTGGTCTTAAACTCACTTTGTAGCCCAGGCTGGTCTGGAACTTGCAATGATCCTCGTGCCTCACCCTCCCCAGTGCTGGGATTACACCACCATGCACCACCATGCCCAGCCAAAAAAAGAACTTTTGAAAACATACATGCTCCCATATCTCTAAATATGCACACATCTATATGTACAACATTAAATTCAAAATTATCTTTTTGTATACAGAATGTAAAGTGTACATACCAAGAAAATTACAATAAAAGCTAGTGGGAAATCTCAATTGAAAAACTATTAATAAAATTAATTTTTTAATAGGCTATCCCTCCTTATAGGAAAAACAAAACTAACTAAAACTAACCTTGGGGAAGCAGGCCACCTGTGCGCAGGAAGCCGTGTGGCGGGGAGCTCCTGCCTTTGGGTGGAACCCCAGCTGCGCAGGCACCAGGGAGGCGGGCCGCCTGTGCCCGGGAAGCCATGCGGCAGGGAGATCTGGTCTTTGGGTGAAACCCCAGCTGTGCAGGAACCTGGGAGGCGGGCAGCTGGTGTCCAGGAAGCCACACGGCAGTGCGCTCTGGCTCATGGTGGCCCTCAGGCGTGCTGCCACCATGCGGTCAAGAACTATCATGGCACACAGAAGCAATGGCACAATTGACCCACCATGTGCCATCCGCGGAGGCCCACCCAGGGATGTGCATGAATCATCCCAACATGGAGAAACCCCTGAGAATACATGCCACACAATGGGTGGCTCTTGCCCCTGCTGTTGAGAACTAGAAAGGTCCAGAGTCAGCAGAGGAGCAGCTGCTGAATAAGGACTCAGAGAACACGAGAATACAGACTACGCCCCAAGATTCAGAGGTGTAGTTGACCGGAGTCACAAGAGCCTTTTGGAAGCTAGAAATCAGGGCCTTGCACAATACCTGGGGAGACCCCCTGGAAGCCATTCCCCTGACAGTACAGGCTGCAGCAGAGGAGTGCGTGGAGCTCCAGAGAGGTCTGCACTGAGATTCCTGCTGCCTATGCTGACAGTTGGGGAGAGGACACTAATTGGTTGTGGAGTCCCAATGCACTGTGAGGCTGCAGAGAAAAAGCTAGAAAAAATGGCTTTCACCCCAGATGGCTCACTTGAGATGTTAGTAAGGATTGCCTCCTCAGTATTTTTTAGCCATGACGAGGAGGCGGCCAAGGAAAGAAAACAAAAAGACTGAGAAAAAGCAGCTGCTTTTGCTGCAGCACCAAGAGAAACAGACCCTAAGTCTGATTCTCAGGGCCCCAAGAAGAACTCGACAACTACATTCATCTGCTACCACTGTTAAAAGCCAGGCCACCTCAAGAGGAACTGCCCTAAGGCCATACCCTTAATGCAAAGGTGACTACTGGAGATCAGTCTGCCCTCTGAAGTGGAAGCCCCAGAGCTCAGACCCATCTAACCAGTGAGTCTAACAGGAATGAGGGGTCCCAGGGCATACTCTGCCTGCTCCCTCTGGCCAGACTGTCATCTCCATGGAGGAGCCCCAGGTAACCACAACTATAGAGGAAAAAGAAAACAGCCTGCACAGGTGCAAGTCTCTCAGTCCTTCTTTTCAATCCTGGCCTTCCTTCTAGCCATCACACCTCAGTGAAAGAAGTCACTGGTGAGGATGAATCCACTATTTTTGACAACCCTTAGGCTGTAACTACTTGTTAGATCTTTCTTGCATATCTCTGTCTTCCTGAGAAACCACTTTAAAGATACCACCATATATTACAGCAGCCATTGATATTTTCCTACTAATCTGTCCATAACTCTGTAATGTTTGTACTGTTCCTATGCTATTTCATAAATGGATGTATGTTTATTACTATGTGTTTCCTATAACAACCATTGAGAATAGTCAATGAATATTCAATTGGTCACTCATGTTTAGCTCTATTTATTTTCTTTAGAAACCACTTTGAAGATACCAAAGTATAGTACAACAACCATTGATAATAACCTACCACTTCTGTCTGTAGCTCACTATTATCTGTCTATTTGTTTTCCTGAGAAACTATCTTGTAGATAACAATATGTAAAACAACAACCATTGATAATTTCCTACCACTTTGTCTGTAATTCGGTAAGCCCCCTTATTACTATGTTATCCTTCTTTTATTCTTAAAAGTAAAAATAAGATAAAATAAAATAAAACTAACCTTACTTGGAAGTGAGAAATAAATTTCAATTCCACTTTTTTATTAGAAGATACTATATATTACATTTAGACAATGGCTTACGTAAAAATATATCAATATTGTTTCTAGTAAAGACTACAGATACATTGTTCAGTTATTTACAAGTGATGTACTAAAAACCACATAAATACATTCTAGGAGATCTCCATCTGGCAATGTACTTTCTGGAAAACCCATAAAGAAATACTGACATCAAATTATTCATTTCTATGTATACTGGTCTCCATCACATGAGGAATTTCCACAAGAAATATGCCTACATATATGAGGTTACTCTCCACTATATTTTTCATGTAGTTGATAAAAAAATGTGTTCATTGAATGCTTCCCCACATTGTTTATATATATATGGTTTCTCCCCAGTGTGGGCTCTATGTATATGAGGATCTACTAGTCAGTCTTTATTCCAGTGGCTCACATGCATATGGTTTCTCCCCTGTGACAGTATTTTCATGTATGTTATAAGAGTTCTTTGTAGTGAATATCTTCCCACATGGTTTGAACACATACAGTTTTGCCCATGTGACTTGTTTGATGTCTCTGACAAGACTGGTGTGTACTGAATGCCTTCCCACATTGTTTGCACACATAAGGTTTCTCCCCAGTGTGACTTCTTTCATGTATTTGACAAAACTGGTGTGTAGTGAATGCCTTCCCACATTGTTTGCATACATAAGGTTTCTCCCCTGTGTGAGTTCTTTCATGTCTTTTATAATTACTTCTTATACTGAATGCTTTTCCACATTGCCTGCACACATAAGGTTTCTCACCAGAGTGAGTTATTTCATGTCTCTGACATAATTGGTGTGTAGTGAACGCCTTTCCACATTGCTTACACACATAAGGTTTCTCCCCTGTGTGAGTTCTTTCATGTATGTTACAAGAATTCTTTGCAGTGAATGCCTTCCCACATTGCTTGCACGCATACGGTTTCTCCCCTGTGTGAGTTCTTTCATGTATTAGACAAGACTGGTGTGTAGTGAATGCCTTCCCACATTGCTTGCACACATATGGCTTTTCCCCCGTGTGCGTCCTTTCATGTATGTTATAAGAACTCTTAGTAGTGAATGCCTTCCCACATTGCTTGCACATATAAGGTTTCTCCCCAGTGTGACATGTTTCATGTCTTTGACAAGACTGGTGTGTAGTGAATGCCTTCCCACATTGCTTACACACATAAGGTTTCTCCCCAGTGTGACTTCTTTCATGTATTTGACAAGACTGATGTGTAATGAATGCCTTTCCACATTGCTTACACACATAAGGTTTCTCTCCTGTGTGAGTTTTTTCATGTATGTTATAAGAATTCTTTGCAGTGAATGCCTTCCCACATTGCTTGCACACATAAGGTTTCTCTCCAGTATGTGTTCTTTCATGTATTCTAAAAGACTGTTGTGTACTGAATGCCTTCCCACATTGCTTGCACATATAAGGTTTCTCTACAATGTGAGTTCTTTCATGTATTTGACAAGATCGGAGTGTAGCGAATGTTTTCCCACATTGCTTGCACATATAAGGTTTCTCCCCCGAGTGAATTTTTTCATGTATGATAGAATAACTCTTAGTTGTGAATGCTTTTCCACATTGTTTGCACACATAAGGTTTCTCCCCAGTGTGATTTCTTTCATGTATTTGACAATAACTGCGTCTGGTGAAAGCTTTCCCACAGTGTTTACATACGTAAGGTTTCTCCCCAGTGTGAGTATTTTCATAGCTTTGACAGTAAATGTATCTCTTGAATGACTTCCCAAATGGCTTACATACATAGGGTTCCACCCCAGTGTGACTACTTTCATGTCTTTGGCAGCAACTGTGCATATGAAATGCTTTTCCACATTTCTTACATACACAGGGTTTTTCCTCCAGGTGAGTCCTTTCAATACTTTTACAACTTTGAGTATTGAAGGTATTTCCATATTGCTTGCATACATATGGTTTCTGCCCAGGGTGAATTCTTTCATGGATCTGAAAACCACGGGGGGTGCTGGACACTTTCACACTTTTCTGACCAATAATGGTCTTCTCTCCAGGGTGAGTTCTTTCACTGAGTTCAGAGTAGGATTTCCCACATTGCTCATACTGAAGGGGTTTCTCTCCAGTTTTTGTCCTTGCATGCTTCTGAAAGGACTGGAGATCACTTTCAGTTTTGCCATGTTCATTACATTTACTCAGCTTGTCATCAAATCCCAAACACTCATGTGGCTTCGCTCTAGGGAGAGGTAAGTTGGGCACATTTAATGATAAATGCCCAGTCAGGGGCTCTCTACAAACAAGACTTCCAGCTGTCTTTAAAGCAGCTTGTTTCATGTCCACAGTAGCATCTGAAGTCCAAAGGAATATGTTTTCATGTTGATTGAAAGTTTTATATTGATAGCATTTTGCTACCTCTTCATTGCTGTAAAGAAGTAAAGTATCAATCACAATAAAAAGGACTCCATATCAATAATTTACCAGAGTTCTGGCTTAATGCCTGCTAAGAAATTTTCAGAATGAATAGGCTGAATGCCCTAGAAGATACCTCCAAATACCCATTTTTCCAAAGAACGGTATGCATCTGTGAAGTTTAAATTGATATATGTTTGCAATGCATAAGGTCATTTCATTTAAATAATTGATACATATGTGTATCATTTATTGATCATTTTGACAATTTTCCCCCACTACTCTCCCCTTCTATCCCTTCTTAATTTTACTCCCTAATTTATATCTTAGTATTGCATATAAAAGAAAACACTTGATAATTCACTTTTTTTGTCTGACATTTAACATTGTGACAAGAAGTCCCATTTATTTTACAAGATGATATTATATTCTTCTTCTTTATTGGCTGAATAGATACAGCACATTTTTTTTCAGTTCTGAGAAATAAATAAGAGTACGAGCAATAAAACATATTTCTAGATTTTTTATTTCTTATTTTGGGAGAGATTCTTACTGACTATTCATTTCCTCAGGGTGAACTTCACGTTGTCATGCTGCTGGCTCAGCTTACCAGAGGGCTGAGAATATAAGAAGGCACCACCATGTTGAGCCTGTCCCACATTCTCCTTTTCCATGCATACACGGATTGACATCTAGGCTGTTGTCAGACCTTAGTTATTGTGAATTATTTCCAGAATTTAGCTACTGTGAATACCCATGAATACCCTGCTTTGAGTATAAGTATATATGTACCACTAAGATATGATACTTTAAATCCTTTCAGAATATATATGGAGTTTTGCCTGGATTAAATGCTATTATTTTTGTTTTTTGAGACAACTCCATACTGTCCAATAGTTCTGTTTTATACTCTTACCAAAAATTTGTGAAGGTCCATTCTAAGAATTTTAAAACATGAATGCACACGGTTCCCTGGATGATGTTTTCAAACATCTATTGACACTAGCATTCATGTGCATTTTGAATGTTGCTTCCAGCTTAGCAACTTTTTCGGTAACGTATATCTCATATTCATGTGTACATAAAAAATAAATTGAAGATGAGTTCCTGCCAAGTTCAAGATTTATTCTTTCCATAAATGCCTATATACAATACCTAAATGCAACTTCATACATTCACATGACGTTGATCATGAAAGAATTTTTTTATACCAATTATGAGACAGTATCTCTTGCTGCATAATGTCACTAAAAATCTAGTTTCCTATCTTGGGATATTTCTGTATTCAATTGTAAAATTATACTGTATCAACCTGTGTTCATATCAGGAAAATTTTTATGAGACTAAATAAATTTGAACATGGCCTGATTTGTAGTTTCCTTGTAATATTTCTGCTCACACATGGACTCTTGAGAAGTATTGCTTTTCCTTATGAATAGAAATTACCTTAGATTTCTTGCACAATTTTTGTATTCTTCAATTTGCTGATTGTTCCAAGTCCTTCCTGAATTGCAGCCACAGAAATACAAAAAAGTCACAGTATCAGTTTATATAAATTAGCGGTTAGCAGTTATATTCATGGTTTAATGTAAACAGGCCTGATATACTGTTCCAAATGTCTTCACATTCTTTTTCATGAATCTGTAAATATCAGCTAGAACCAATCCTCTCTCATTGTATATATGACAAAATGATGTCATCCTTACCTATAGCATTTATATTCCTAAATGTTTCCCACATCACATCTCGGTACAGCTTCTTTTGGGATGGATTCAGCAGAGCCCACTCCTCCTTGCTGAAGTTCACAGTTAAATCCTCCAAGGTTACTGCCTCCTAAATAATTACATACATATTATTTCCTGAAAGAACATTGACACTCATACCCTGAGAACTTGAACTCCTCCTGTAACAGCTGAATTGAGGATGTTCCTTCAGATATAAACTCCATGCCTTTGTCACCAACCCCATGTGTATGTACCTGGTTTCATACACAATTCTGATGCTAGATTGCTTCCCTCTGCTAGAGCAACAGCAGATTAGTAGCACTGTTTTCCTAGTAGGTTCACAAAAATTGTATTTGTGGATTGTTTCTACAGCACAGCTCATAGAGGCAATCTACAAATCACCATTGCCCCCCAAAAAGATGCAGAAATATATTTAATGAATGTTTTGAAGGACCATAGATTACATGTCTTCAAATCTGATTGTTCATACAATGAAATCATTCTTTCTTGTACTGTACACAGGCAGCATTTTGAAATGTGAAGCTGGTTTTTTAGAAAAAACTTAATTGAACATTAAACAGAACATATGCATTTTGTTCCTGACTTACACTGTTGGTTTTTCACACCTGAGGAACCATGTGATGTTTACACAAGTGTGTCCATTTTATTTCACTTGAGAGTGTGATCTCAAGGTCGATCCATTTAGCTAGATATGTCTTCAGCTTATCCTTCTTTATAGTAGAGTAATACTCCATTGTATAAAACCCCCACATCACCTTTTTCCATTCAGCAGTCAGTGGACATTTGGGCTGTTTTCAAGGCTTATCTATTACAAACTGAGCCAATATAAACAGGGGTGTGTATATATCACTGTGGTATGATGCTTTTAATTCTTTTGGGGCAAGAAGAAAAAGGAATTGCTGGATCAAAGGGATTCTCTAGTTTTTATTCTTTTAGTTTAAAGAGAATAAAAATTTTAAAACATTAAAAATGATACAGAATTTCAAAACAAGATGGTAGGAAATCAACAATGGTTGTTCAACTGCATATTGTTATCTTCAAAGTAGCTGTTCAGATTACCAGATATAAGCATGTAATATTGGCTAAAGAAAAAAAGTTAAGCATTAACGATTCCTTTCCATAATAGAAATTAGTAATACAATTATCTTAGCTATCTTGTGTATGTATAGGTGTGTGTATATATATACATTTTTTTCCCTTCCTCCTTTCTTTTCTCCTTTCCATTGTTCCAGTTGTTCCTTCCTTTTGAGTAGTTGATATCCCTTTCACAGTATCTATCATACTCTTTGGATTTTGTTTACTCTTTCAGTTTCTTACACTAGGTAAACAATACAATGTTTACACATGCGGGTTGGATTTATTTCACTTATGAGTATGGTCTCTAGTTGCAACCATTTACCTATAAAAGCTTCAAGTTTATCTTTCTTTATAGCTGAGTAATATTCCATTGTATGATATATAACTTTTTTATCCATTCCTCAATTGATGGGCATTTCCAAGCTTTAGTTATGACAATTGTGCTGCTATAAACATGGGTGCACATATATCACTACGGTATGATGTTTTCAATTCTTCTGGAAAAGTAGCCAGAAGGAGAATAACTGGGTCAAATGAGACCTCTAATCCTAGTTTGTTGCAGAATCTCCATACTGATTTCCACAGTGGTTGTACCAGTCTACACTCAATCTGAGAAGAAAATGTTTAAATGAGTAGGTGAACAATGAAGGGGTGGAGGAACAATATATAGGGAGAAACAGGTATGAATTTGGAAATCTACATTATGTACTCTTCTATTTTATCTACATAAGTTACATATTGAAAAGAGATAGATAAACTTCAATACCTTAGAATTTTATAGTGAAATAACATTTAGATATGAAAAAAGAGTTTCCTCAGAGGAAACAAACAGCCATCAGTATTAGGAGAAATTGAAGTCTATGAAAACCACAGGAAAGGAAAAGAAGACTAAAATATTTGTTGTGTATACAATACAAAGATTTTGTATACAGTGTAAAGATCAATGAACACAAATCTCTAAAATATATAAAACATACATGACTTAAGAGAAACATTGAATATAAAACAAGACCAAATCAAAGAAAATTGAGATGTGGAAGAACACAGTAAAACTTATGCAAGCAGGAAGAACCAACTGATACATTCCACACTCATCTCCTTTCCTTTGGAGTTTGCCAGAATCAACAGACCAGTGAACTTTTTCCAATGTCCAGAGAATACACTGTGCTATTATTCTTTCAGATAGATGTAATTATTAAGTAAAGTTGAAAAATCCTGAACCTCATAACCAACTGAATTGATGAGAAAGTACTTTTCACTTGATTCAGAATCAGCATCTGTGAATAGTGAGACAAAAAAGTCCCAAAATATTTCCCAGTGAAACCCCTATAATACTAATTGAAAATTACATGGAAAGAAACTACAAAAACACTATTCATGGAAAGTCACACAAGGTAAACTGAGGAAAAGATGCCAAAGAATGAGAGTGGTCAAAAATAAGGCAAAAAAAGTTTGAGTTAGGCAGGGAGTTTATCACATGTATACTCTCACCCACTGCCCAATGGTGAAATGTTTTGAATACATCATTGATATTAATAATTATTATCATTAAATCTCACCAAAGTTTTTTGAGAGTAAATTTAATATAAAATATATAAATAGCTAATTACCAATAACACTCTCATCCATTTGTTTGCCTTTATATATGAACATTTGTACAAATATTCCATTTTTTATTATTTGTACATCACCATTTTTCCTTATTCTAGTGAAAACAGTTCATTATCATTTGCAGAAAAAATCAATAGTAGCACTTTTAAACACACAATAGATAATAAATAATAGAAATCAGTTTGAAATAACATAAGCCCAGAGGCAGTGGAGTAGGAGAATGAAGTTTCTGAAATATGAACTTCCCAACAAAGCTATGTCCACTAGCCTCTCCAACACAAAACCTGAATAATCTTTGTATCATAATAATGATATATTAATCTCAATGAATTCATTCCAATTCCCAATGTTGAAACAAAATAAGATTTTACTTGATGAGATTTTAAGGGCCAAAGAGCTTGCAAAATTCCATCCTACGGCCACTTTGTGAGTATTTCTATAAAATCAGGGAAACATAGTAGAGGTAAACATAGTTGATTTCCACACCTCCATCATGCATCTATGGATTTTTATGCATATTTATGATAAATGCAAAACAAATAATTTAGCTAAGTATTTCTTTGTTTCTTCACATGTAATCTATATTATATTCACTTACAAACTAAGAAAACCACAATCTTACAGTGAAATTTTGAAAACTGACTCTTAAGTCCTTGAGGTAATGTATTTTAAAGAAGTAACTTGCTCCAAAGAAAAAGCAAAAGCCAAGTTGTTGGGGACCATATAAAGTGGCTCTGAGTAAGATTTAATATTAACCAACTGGCTTTTTGTGTTTATTTGTGAGTTATTTAAAGGCCACAGCTAAAGATGTCTGGCTCTAACCTTAATTAATTTAAAGGAGACTATGGCTGGGGCTGGGGATTTAGCTCAGTGGGAAAGCGCCTGCCAGGCAAGCGCAAGGTCGTGAGTTCGGCTCCCGGTACCGGAGAAAAACCAAAAAAAAAAAAAAAGGAGACTATGGCTATAGGCATCTTACTCCTAATAGAAAGGCCTTTTTAGAGATAACATAGTTTTCTAAAATTAATGTAATATATTATTTCAAAAAGTCCTGTCCAGATTTTTCTCTTTTTTAAAATATCTTTCTCCTTTGTTTATAAACCAAATAAATATGGGCTGTCCAAAAAAGCCTTTGACTAATCTCAAAAAATACCCAAGCTATAAGACAGTTAGTCCCTCCTAGAGCCCTAAAATCATTTCCATTGTCTCATTTATTTAAGCGTTCACCATCCACTCGCTTGGGAGATTGCAGGCCTGATCAGCCTGCAATAACTAAAGGTTATTTAACCTGTTATTCAATATCTGGCACCTAGCATGAGCCCTGAAATCATTTCCATTGTCTCATTTATTCAAGCCTTCGCTGTCCACATGCTTGGGAGATTGCGGGCCTGATCAGCCCGCAATAACTAAGGGTTATTTAACCTCTTATTCAAAACCAAGCTGGTTAGGGAAGAACCCTCCTCCACTGCCATTCACAACAGAACCCACACTCAGAAGGTTAAACATATTCCCAAGGTCTCACAAAATTCCCAGTGTCTACGTGTCCAAAGTAGCTCAATCAAGATGGCAACACTGGGAAATATGAAGTCAGGAAATTTAAATCTGGGACTCCTTCACATCACAGATGGCCATCTTCACAGGATGAAACTGCTCTCTTGTCCAAGATCTCAGTACTGAGCAGACACAAAAACCCACAATCAGATGAAGTTTGACCTTTGACTTTTCCCAACTTTTCTTTTGAACTCAAGTGTGTATTGTTTGCTGAGCACTAACCTATTCTACAACAAAAAATGCTGTGTCCAGCATCAACGCACCACCCAAAATGACCAAAATGTTCACAAATTCAGAGCACAGTCCTAGTAACTGTCCCAAGTGAAGATTGCTATCTAAGACATGGGATGATTTTCATTATAAATCATCACTCTGAAGTTCTGATAATGTGGCACACTGAGTCACACCACTAACAGAAATGAATATATTGCCTCAAAGTGGCTTATACTAAAAAGAGACAGACATTCCTATGGTGCAGAAAATTATAATAGTCATATATTCACAATCTAGGGAAAATTTCGCTTAATTATACTACATACCAAATTAATCTGAAATTCATAGATACTTGTGCATAGCATCAAGTTTCCTAGGAAGCCTTTCAGATGACCCCCCCCATATCATCAAAGAAAAACATTTTCAACGTTATTTACATTAAAATGAATAACTGATGTTTAATGTAACCAAGAACTGTGATCCTGCTTTATAGTAGTGCTTGGTGACCATGCCTGGATCATGCCACTCTGGGAGGCTGAAGCTAGAGGAAAACAGTGTCAAGCTCAGCCTAAGCTCCATAGCCACACCCACTGTGAAAATTCAAAATAACAAAACCAAACATTAAAAATAATAAAACCAAATATGGATGTCTCTCAGAGTGAAAGTCTCAGGTTCAGTCTCCAGTAACACATCCTCAGAAAAAAGCCCTGGTTCAGGTGCTGACTTTTCTATCTTCCTTCATCCCCATTTTCCTACACCGTATGTACTCCTTCTATCGTCCCTCACAGAAAACTTTTTTGTGCCTTCCATTGCTATGCATGAACACCTGCATTCAATGACTTGCCCCCGAGGGAACAGTGTTTGTCATCAAAGTCCCTATCTCATTCATCATGTCCATTTTTGAACACTGATTACAAATGATGAATATACTATAGCAATTATATGAGCAGTGGTACTTTTCTCTCTGTACTAAAACATAAATTATATGTACATGTGAGTCCCCTACTTTAAGGGGTATGAAAATGTTCATTTAAAAGGCAGTCCCTCAAGAACATTGTCCTTTCCAGTATTACTTTCATCTTCCCTTATTTACATTGGAAATATATCATCTAATTTTTGGCATTATAAACTATGAAAGCTTACTGACTGGTTAGTCTTCATTTATTGCATTGCTCTGGATACAAGAAAGGAGTTTTAGTATGATTGACATGGACCCCAATAATGATTTTCATCACAGGCAATATTAAACAGTATATTGCAATTTTTAGTGATTTGTAAACATGCTTTAATGACTTTAAGATTTTGAGGAAGTGGTTGTTAATTTTGGAGTGGTTGGTGATTTTACCCTCATGACAACAAAGCCCAGAATGGAGAATACAACTTGTATTTGAGATCTCATATTTCAACTTTTAACAAATTTGGCTTAATTAGATGCCTTAGCCACTTTCTTGTAACTGGAACAAAATATCCAACAACCTAAACTTAAAGAAGTAGAGTTTATGTTGACTCACTTTTTCAGTTCATGTTCTCCTTGTTCCAATTTCAGAATGGCATGGCAAGATGGGAATGGAGGAAAAAGTACTCAAACCATGGCAGCCAGGAAGGGAAAGGTGGGACTAGTACAGACGCAAATACACTTTTTTAGGCCATGGCCCTAGTAACCTATCTCCAAAAACCCCCACCTCCTAAGAGCACATTCTGATACTGAACTCATCAGTGAATGCATCCACTGAGAGACAGGGCCCACAGAAACCATTCAACTTGCACAGCTGGGAGACATTTAGTGAGCACTGTAAATATAAACTGTAATACTTGGTGTGATTCTGGGTTAAAAGATAACACAAAACATAGCCCAGTCTCACACACACAGAAACCTCATACAAGTCAGGAGTCTCCCCTCAACCCTCATGCTCACGGCACAGGCACTGAGCTGGGAATGTCAGGGCTTTAACCACAGCAAAATCACCTGTCTCGTACAGCACAGGATGTTTAGTTCCTGGCAAAAGGCTGAGCCCCATCCTGAGGGCCAGAAAAGACCAAATGTATACCAGAGAGTGTTGAGAGATAAGAACAAATATCTCTCACAGATGTGGTGAGGCCCAAATCCTGCCAAAGCTGGTTCTGTTCACATGCAACAAAAACCTAAGCCTCCAGCAAAAATCATACTCATGTCTTTGCTCATTTGGTCTTGCACCATAATCACCTTGTTGGGGACTGAGGTCTGCCAGCTCCTTTCCACGCAACCACTCAGCAGGAGCCACAGAGCAAGTCAGACTAGATCAGCTTGGGAGCTTCTCGGCAACACTTTGTGAGCTTTTGACTTAGCTTCTTGAAAAGGAGGATTCTAGTCCATGCCAGCAGGTGTACTTTGACCCTTCTTTGAAGCAAGGTTGACCCATATTCTGCCCACCAAGCCAGGGGGAGAACAAAGGTAATACACTATCTGCTTGACTAGAGTCCAAATGACAGACTGTAAACCAAACACTGCTAAGCTCAGGGTTCCTCCGAGAATACTGACTTGACCCAGGCTGTTGGATCATTGATTTGAAGCAAGATGTGCTTCAAGCTTTGCAGAGCTGCTTGTGTCTGCTTACTGTATTCTGTGGGCTCTTTCTATTTGATGTCCCTGATAATGGCACTACAGATTTACCACTGCATTTTCAGATTCAATGACACACAGAGAAAACTGCCAAACCCAAGGAAGAATCTGGGTCCAGGCAACTGCAGAACACCTTGGAATAGAAGGAAAGCACTAAGGTTGTCAGAGGACAAAAAACTGAATGAGACAGTTAGCTTCCTGGTGCAGACTTTCTCACCCATTATATCTCAATTTAAACATCTACAGTCTGGAAAATAAAAGCATGCCAGACAACAATATAGTTATTTAGTAAATGAACAAATTATTATAATGCTAGCAATATTATGTACAGTAATCAAGATGAAATTAAATTTTGTAGTGTCTCAGCCAGGCAACTACTTCAACCAAGGTCACAAGGAAATCCAGAACCCTAACAAGTAATCATACCTGGAAGGCCAGAATGATAGCTGCAATGCAGCCCTACCCTCAATCTCTTCCCTGTGATGAGGCAGGGAACTCTAGAACTTAACACAGTAATTTTTTCATGATACCTCTTTCTTCGTCAGTTGGAAAGTTTCTTCACTTTGCATATTAATTTCTCCAAAGTAATGTTCTTACCTAGAGTCATGTGTTGATTAGACTTCTGTTATCATATCGTTGGTTTTAGAAATGCCCAGGATATTAGTAAAGCTCATGTCTGAGTGTGTCTGAGTGACACAAATGTAATGGCAAATACCAGAAACTGTGAGATGACATCTGGTGCCTGGTACCTTCCTCTCAGACTCTTTTCCTGCTGAAGAACCTCCGCTGAAGTGTTGAAGAAATGATGCTGAAAGCCTGAAGTAACTTGAGACCAACATCTAAATGCAATGGCAAATACCAAAGATCATCCACAGAGAAATGAGATTTACTTTTCCTCTCTTCTCCCATCTCGTGCAGAAGCTTATTGGTTGTGAATGATACAGATGGTAGGCTATCCCCCTTTTGTATCCTACAAGCCAGCCATCCAGAGAGAAACTCTAAGCTTTACAAATGCGCTAAGAGGTTCTTACTCATCAGGGGGCACCACGATTCGTAATCACAAAAACTAAGTAAGTTTGTTTTTCTCTAATTATGCCCTAGATAGATATTCTTCATAGATAGCATTTAAGCACTTTTAAGATGTTGGCCAAAATAAAGACACAGGAGAACACAATGAGGATTAACAGTCTATGAGATCTGACACATGGTGAATAAAATATCTTCTCCCTACCATTCAACTTTATTTGGAAAAATGCAGCAGAGAAAAATCTTGAGGCACAGAGCCTGCCTGGCAAGCGCAAGGTTGTGAGTTCGATTTCCGTACCGGAAAAAAAAAAAAAAAAAATCTTGAGTTCCATTAGACTACACAAGGTAAGGTGAAAACTACCAAGGCTGTCGAAGTGCAGTAATGGAATATATCCCATGATAATGGCCCAAGAAAAGCAGAGTCACAAGGAACACTGTGCATACCGTAACAGAGACACACAGGTATATACGGTGAGCTTATCCCATAAATATGAAGAAGGGTTTGGTGTACCAAAAGCTGATGAAGATCAGCTGATTGATTAGCTTACACCACCCATGGGACATAGCTGTGGACCCACAGAAGGTTGATCAGCTTTGCTTATCACACTGAACATCATTTTAGAGATGGAGAAATCAGATAAAAAAATGGTTCATGGATGTAATACACTATATTAACTACAGAATGTACCCTAAGACACAGATTCCCCAGCAGTATGAACAGGTACATCAGCAGGTACAGGAAAAGGAATTCTCCCAGGAGTTGTCATGGGAAAGCCAAGAACTGAGGAGGATAAACTGAGATTGAGTGCAATAGTTCTGAACAAGCACAGCTGCTGTATCTACTGAGATCCAAAACAGAATGAAGACACAGTGGTGAATATTTATAATGTGGCACAGCCCAAACTGCAACTTAGTAATTCTAATTCCTACTGAACAACTTCTTAGGCCATCATGTCTTTTTTACCATTTATTCAAAAATAAATTCTTGTCATTCACCATGGTGATAAAGTAAAATAAGACCTATATATTAAAAGCTCAAAGCCAGAGTTTAGCAACAAATTGCATATAAAATTTTCATATGTTTTATGAAAAATACAAGCATTATCGCTGTAAAATATTACATTGATTTTAATGAAGAAAAATAGAAATTATAGAGAAGGAACAATTAAAAATACTATGTGATATTTTTTGCCAGTATGGGAGTGGAAGAAATCCTGAAACTTAGTCACTCAAAGCATGTGCTCTATCACTGGGTTACATTCTTTTTATACACATGTGCTTTTGCTGCAAAGCATGCTGTAAAATAATCTTTTATTTCAACAGTGAATCATGAACTAAATTGAGAAATATGAACAACTAGGTGATAGTTTTGGTAAATGGCAAAATTAGAAAAACGTATGTCCATTGTTATATATAGCACATAAAAATATGTTGAGCAAACTATTTTATCAAAAATATACAAGCAATAAATAAGGAGAGGAATCAATATAGTGGAAAGATGAGCAAGATAAAGAGTCATAATAAGGAAGGCATAATAACAAAACACAAAAAGAAAAAGAAATAACTATGAAAACCATCAATATTTAAATATTTGAAAAAGGGTGCCACCAGCAAGCCATGAAGAGTTGATCTTGAGCCAGCTTCCTGACTATTGTGCTTCCAGGTGCATACCACTCGCCCTGGCAAACCACTGATACATGTAGAGACATAAAATGTGGGGAACTTAGCCAAAGAGTGACTAGTTAAACTGTGTGGCAAATACACACATGTTCTGTGAGGGTAAAGCATTAAAGTGTAGTGCACAAGCTCAAAGGCTCTATGAGAAGTGAATGGTTAAACAACAAGAGATTTAGATTAGTGACCCATGTTGTGTCTGGGCATTTTCATTCCACTTGTCCCACAAAAACTGCATAGCTTTGAGTCAGCTCCTTGCTCAAACTGGGTATTTTTGGCTTTTTTTTTCCACACACGCTGATATTCTAAATACAATCTGGAGAGTTCTCAACTTTGGAACTTCTCTTGGGAGTCCCCCTAATGTCGGGTGCTCTTGGTGGAAGGAGTCCCTCTGTGCCTCTCAGTGACTAAACTAAAATTTGTCTCCAAGGAATCATTCACCTTTATGTTGCCACAGTCACTCACTGTGACAATAACGTGTAACAAAATTATGACTTAATAAATTTTAGTGGATAAACAAATTCTTAGAAACAAAATTTTAAAATCTGGTACTAAAAGAAGGTGGATGCTGGAAAATCAAAGATGTTAGATGTGGTGGTCTTAAGACCCCCATGGGAAAATTATATTGTTTAAAAGGTTCGCAAATTCTAATGTACACTTTAAAAAGAGTTAACTAAGTAGGTGTTTCATTCTGCTTCCTCTTTCAGTCAGTGCAAATACACCATATTGTAGAAACCACTTCTCATATATAAAGGAAAGGATTCATTGACATTGAGAAGGGATCTTATACATCAACACACATTTCTATATCTACCTTTATAAAATTATTAAAGCAATATACATGACTTTACTTAAACTTTATAAAGTCGTCACAGAAAATAAGAGTTATAAAATTAAAGAGGATGATTTAAATCTTCCTATGTGAAGATTACATGATAAACCCATGGCTAACATCATTCTAAGTGGGAAAAACATCCTTTCCTCTAAAATCAAGGACAGCTGGTAATTGTGGCACATGCTTGTAATCCCAAAAGGGATTGTAATCCCATGCTTGTAATCCCAAAAGGCTGAGGCAGGAGGGTCATGGTGAGTTCAAGGCCAGTCTGTATTATATAGTGAGGCCCTGTCTCAAAAAAATAAATAAAATAAGGACAATGTAAGCATGTCCACTCACACCACTCCTGTTCAATGCAGTACTCCATATGTTAGTATGATTAATTAGAAAAGACAAGAAAATAAAACATTTTACATTAGAAAGGAAGAAGTATTATCCTTTTTGAATATGATGTGATGGTTTATATTGAGGATTCAAAAATTCCATTACAATATATTTCCAAATAATAAATTTAGCAAAGTGAAAGGAGTCAAACTAAATAACCTAAAATAAATTGCATTCCTATACACAAAGAATGAACCCACTGAGAAAAAAATCAGAAAAACAACTGTATTCACAAAAGAGTACAAAACATTAAATACCTCAGGTAACCTAACCAATGAAGGGAAAGACCTGTATCATGAAAAATATATATCTCCAAAAAAGACTGAAGACATTAGAAATTGGAAAGACATTCCTTGTTCTTCAAAATACAAAGATAACATTATCAAAATGAGCCTATTAACAAAAATGACATAGAGATTTCATTCAATCCCTATAACATACTATGAACTGTTTTTCACAGAAAATACAATTCTAACATATAACAATTCTACACTTTTTATGGAATCAAAAGCCCAGAGCAGCTAAAAAATGTCCTGGGCAACAACAAGGCAGCATGCATCTTAATCCAGACTTCCCTTATATTCCAAGGTCACAGCAGTAAAAACAACAAGACGACACTGGCACATAAACAGACATATTGACCAATGGATTAGAAGAAAGAATGGAAGATCCAACTCAAGTACATTCAGACAGCTGAGTTTTAGAAATTTTATATTTATTAGTACATCTTTGCAGTAGGCAATGAATAACATTTATTGTAGGAACTGGCACATGAACATAACATCTTCATTATTTTCTCATCTCTTTTCTCTCCCTTCCTCACTTCTTCCTCTGTCTTAGAACACTTACCTTGACCAAAGGGTCTAACTCCATATCTCTTATCATCTTTAATATTTTTCTTTGTTTTATTCATAGTTGGGGTTTCTGATAAGAGAGAAATTTCACTTATCATTAAGGCCTCTAGGTGCATCCATTTTTCCAAAAATAACATATATATTCTTATTTATGGCAGTGTATTCTACCATTTTTTTTCTCAATTTTCCTCTTGATGGATACTTCCAAGACTTACCTATTGTGAAGAGAGCCGGTATATACATAGGTATATATATAGGTATGTATGTATCACTGTAACATACCTTTAACACATTTGGTGAATAGCTAAGTAAAAAAGAATTTCCAGTTTTAGCTTATTGAGAAATTTCCATATTGTTTTTTATAGTGGTTGTGTGATATTATACTCCTACCAATAACTTAGAAGGGTTCCTTTTGCCCCAAAGACTCAGCAGCATTTGTTATTTAGTTTTTGCTGATGGCCATTCTTTGTGGAGTATGATGGAATCTCTGTGTTGTTTCAGTTTGCCTTTTCTTAATGGCCAGATATGTTGAACATTCAATGGTATTTACTGGCCATTTCTTTTATCCGTATTTTGACTGGATCTCTTTTTTTGGGGAAGTCCTACTTTTTTTAGTTCTATGTATATTCTTGGTATTAGTACTCTGTTGGAGAAATAGATAGCATATTTTTCCTGATTCTATGCTGATTGTTTCTTTTATGGAGCAAAATCTTTTTTATTTTGTGTTATCACATTTGTTGATTTTTGATGTTATTTACTTTTGCAATTGGGATTCTGTTCAGAAAGTGCCTGGCTATTTTTGTCTTTAAGAATTTCACTGATTTTATCTTCCAAAAGATTAATTATTTCTGTTTTAACACTTAGATCTTTCATCCACTTTTATGTTAGTTTAGTACATCGTGGGAAATATGGCTCTAGATTGAATCTTCTGCATGTAGACAGCTGGTTTTCCCAGTGACATTTGTTAAAGAGGCTATTTAATCTCCAGCACATGTTGTCAAAGAGCAGAGGGCTAAATGTGCCTGTGGGTTTTTTTCTGCATTATTTATAATGTTCGGTTTTTTTTGTTTTTTTGGTTTTTTTGGGTTTTTTTTGATCCATGTGCTTGTTTCTGAAGTAGTACCATAGTGTTTGAATGACTGTACCATAGGAATACAACAAAAAGTTTGGGTTTGTGAGGCCTACTGTTTTGATCTTAATGTCAGGTTTTTTAGTTATCCTGAGTTGATTCTGATTTCATATGAATTTTAAAATTGTTTTCTCTAGTTCTATGAAGAATGCTATTTGTGTTTTGATTTGATTCCATCATTTATATATATATTTACAAAAGCAAATCTGGGTAAAAAAGGCAAATAGGGGGCATCACAATCCCTGACTTAAAATACTACAATGCTACTGTGATAAAATCAGCATGGACCCTGGCAAAAAAACAAACCTGAGGATCAGCAGAACAGATTAGAAGATACAGACACAACTCCAATCACACTCAGCCACCATATCTTTGAAAAAGAGGCCAAACATATTCACTGGAAGAAAAATAGCCTCTTTAATAAATGCTGCTAGAAAAACTGCCTTTCAGTATTACAAAGACTAAATTTAGACCCATGCCTATCCCCATGCACTAAACCTAAATAAAAATGGATCAAAGATCTAAATATTAATACAGAAACACTAAATCTACTGGAAGAGAAAGTACAACAAAATCTTTAAGACATAGGGGCAAGGAGCGATTTCATGAACAAAAGCCAGACCACACAGGAAATTCTACAAAGAATCAACAAATGGGATCTCACCTTATTAAAAAGCTTTTGCACAACAAAAGAAATCACCAACACAGGGAAAGACAACACACAGAAAAAAAAAAATCAGCCATTTGTTCCTCAGACAAAGGACTTCTATCTGGAACATATAAAGAATTGAAAAAAAATCAGAAGCTGCCCCCCGCCCCGCAAATACAACTACCTAATCCAAAATTGGGCATCTGAGATGAATACCCACTTCTCAGATGAAGAAACACAAATGACAAGTAAATGTATGAAAAAATGTTCAACAGCATTGGTCATTCCAGATATACAAATTAAAACAACACTGAGATTCTATCTCACTCAGAAAGAACAGCTCAAGAAATCAACCAATAACAAATGCTGGATGGGGAAAAAGGGACCCTTCTCCACTGTTGTTCAGAGTGCAAACTGGTGTATGCACTGGGGAAATCAGTATACAGATTCCTCAAAAAACTAGGATTACATGTCCCATTTGACCCAGCTATTCCCCTTCTGGGTATCTTCCAGGAAGAATTAAAAATATCACATCATAGCGATATGTGTGCACCCATGTTTATAGCAGCACGATTTGTAATAGCTAAATCTTTAAAACAATGCAAATGCCCATCAACTGAGGAATGAATGAAAAAAGGGTCTTTTTATACAATGGAGTGCTACTCAGCTATAAAGACGGATAAACTTGAGACATTTATATGTAAATGGATGCAACTAGAGACCATACTCTTAAGTAAAATGAAACAGACTCACACATATTAACATCGTATTGTCTCCCTGGTGTGGGAAGCTGAAAGAGTAAATAAGGTCCAAATATACAACAGATATTGAGAAATGGGAAGAAATTGTTCAAAATGAAAAAGAACTAGGATTGGGAAAAGAGAACAGGAAAGGAAAGAAAAGGAAAACAGAATACGAGATAGTTACACTAATTGTTTCCTTAGTTTATTGAAAAGAAAGGTCTGTGCTAATATCATTTGGAGTAGTTTTTATGTCCATATATTGTACTCTGATTATCTACTTTAAAGATAACAATACTCAGCATATTAACTATTGTTATTTTTCTATTATGTTGTTGTAGAATTTTGTTTTACCTTTTTTTTCCAGAAAAAAAAAAAAAAATCCAACCTAGATGGGCATGGTGACCCGTATTTGTAATAACACCAGTTTAGATGACTGAGGTAAAACCACCAAATCTACCCTAGAACCTAATCTATTCAAAAATAGTGAGACTCAGTTGTCAAATTAAAAATGTAATAACAATTATAAAAATGGCTACATATACCACAGAGCAGAGCATCTGTGTTCAGTGTACAGTCACACACACACTGTGTGAACTTTTCTATGCTAAAAATATACCCTTCTCATTATACTTAGATAATTGTTTCATTCCATTTAAACCCAAAACAAGGACACAATATTTAGGTCTCTCATTCTGCCTCCAGAATGATCAGGTAAACTTAGAGGTACTACAAAATTTATTAATGTAAATTTTTTCTGAATTTCAGCCTATATTAGGTCTCTATTCTCTAACATACTTTCAATCAGAGCCAGTGTACAACTCCTCCATTAATGTCTCTAGAGAAACATTCCGACATAAAAAAAAAGGTCCTTAAGATCTAATTTTACTATCTTCAATCATGCCCTCTACTTGCATTATATTGATCTCTTTTCGCCTCCTTACACAATAAACCCTTTTATGCTTAAAATTCATATGCTTGCACACCTACATTTAGGACTCTAGTCTACTGCTGTACTGCTTTTACACATATTAATGCTTTAATTTTCATTGGATTTAAAAAAAATATATATACACAGTTTTCAAAAACTACAGGAACAATGTGAGAGTTTGTTCCCACCTGTCCTCCAACTTATACCCAAATCATATAAGATTGTCAGTGCTCTACTTCAAAGACACTGTCGCTGTTAGTTAAACATGTTCCCAGCTCTCAGCTGTCTTATGGAGAAATGCTCTTACTATTCATTACTGAATTGATAACTTTCCTTCCATCATTGCTGGCATTCTGAACTCTATGGTGATAGACTGAATGATTAATTGATCAATTGTATTGCCATGCATCTAACACAAGAATTTAAGATGGGGACCAGGGAGATAGCTCAGCGGTACAGCACCTGCCTGGCAAGCATAAGGTCTGGAGTTCAATTCCCGTACTCAAAACATTTCTACATATATCCATCATTTTTATAGACACATTCTAATTCGGTAACATGTGGACATAACTGGAAATCCAGAAATTTACTGTCATTACAATGAAGACCAGGATTCAGGAGACAACTTGTAGGGAGGCTCTGTATCCTAAACTTTTGTCCAATTCATCCTTCCAAGGTGTCTTAGCCACTTCCTTGTCACTGGGACAAAACACCCCATATTCACAACTTACTGACTTATTCTGGCCCAAATAGTCACACCAAAGAAAAACAGGATAGGGGACAGCACTGCAGTAAAAAAATCTGTTCCACCACCACAGCAAGAAGCAGAGAAAAATGGTAAGCGCTGCAGACAAAAATACAGTGTCCCACCACATGTCCCAAATGAATTTCTCACAACCAGGCCTCAGGGCCTTATACCACATGCACTTGTGAAATTATCAATGGATGAATCAATCAAAAACTGTGAAGTCCACAGAATGCAATCATGTTCCAAACAAAATAGATATGTAGGGGATATTTCAGACATAACACAAAGTCTGCTGTTACAAGACAGCACAATGCCATTCAAACACAAACATCACACGTGAGTCAGCAGATCCACCATAACTGTCCAGTTGTCAGTACTCACTAAGATGACAAGTGATCCAGCAGGCACTGCACTGCCCATGACAGTGCTTTGGACACATGCCTAAGTCACCCTGTTTGCACAAAACAGGATGCTGAGGACCATAAAAGAACAGGGACATAAAAGCAGCAGTTGACTACAGGAATAAAAGCTTCACAGTTGATGCAAATAGGTCTAGGTCCTGCCAAGCTGGCTTCGTCTACATCCAACTGACCTTATGCCTCCACCACTGCCCCACTCCTGTCTCAGGTCACTGGTCTCTCTCTGCACATCAACATTTTGAGAATTAGGGGTCTCTCAAGGCGCTTGTCATGTAACCTGCAGTTAGCAAATCTCACAGAGCCCTTCAGTGTGAGCCAGCAAAGGTGCTTTTCAGCATCACACTGGGAGCTTCTGACTTGGGTTCCTGACAGAAGAAGATTCCTCATTCTGGACAGCAGGCCTGACTAGAAAGTTTGCCTAGAACCAGCCTTTCCTCTCTGATGTTCCTGTTTCCAGAGCTGAAGAGCTTGTTGTAGGCATAGAAACAAACTACAGTACACATTTGATAGAAGTGCTGTGAATAAAAACAGTGCTATTCATCTCTCCTTGTGTGTGACAATTTACACTGTCCATGCTTCATTCCACATTAGTCCCAAATCTGGCAACTCACCAGAGTTCAGCCTAAGCACACCACCACTAAACAACTTTTCTGGGTCCTCACCAAAGTCTATGCTCCTCAGAGTGTGTTCTTTACACAGCTAGGACAAACTCTATACAATCAGACATCTGGCCATGAAGTCATACTTCACCTCATTGCTGCAGACACCTGCTAAATTTTTCACAGTATGTATGTAAGCTGATGGGAACTTTCTTTATTATGTACTTTATTACGTACCAATGTTATTGGACAGAGTATACAGTAAATCACTGGTTGTTCACCCATGGTGTCATGTTTCTGACTGAGCTGTGACTGATTACTGCTATCCACCACCATGAGGAAGCACTGTACCATGTACCACTAGTGTGAAAAGTGAGTAAATATCAAAATTAAAAGTAAGATTCATGCCAGGGATGGAGCTCAGTGGCACAAGTGCCTGCCTGGCAAGCGCAAGGTCCTGAGTTCAATTCCTAGTATCAAAAAATAAATAAATAAAAGTAAGATTCACATTAAATATTTTCCATTTTCTATTCATTACTGGAAACTTCACACAGTGTTTCATGCACATCAGACAAGATACTTTAGAGCTGCGGTTCACCCCAAAATATTGCATATTGAAAAAGGGTCTTGCTCAGTTATCCAGCCTGAAAGTGGTGATTTCAGACTCTAAGTTTCCCAAGTGGCTGGCATTAAAGGTATGCACCTCCAAGCCTCAGTGATGTTTATTTTACCCAAACACTGAATTCTTGGTAAATCATGGTGATTGAAGAACTCCAATCTTCGTCTAGCAAGATGGCACATGTCTGTGCTTCCAACAGTCAAGGAGGTGGAAACTATCAAAATTTCTCCCAACCCCGGACAACTTAATAAGATTTGGGCACAAAAAGAAAAAAAAGAAGAAGAAACTTGGGGAAACGTACTTCTATGGAAAATTCCTGTGTTCACTTCCCGTACAATAAAAATATCAAGCACATTTTGAAATCTTTTGTATCCAAGAGAAAGCCCTTCCCATTTTACATATGTGATGTCTGCCCTATTTCTAAACCTACAAGACCAGTTTCCTAATTTCTAATTTTCCTCAAAAATGATTAGCTGAGCTGATCACTAGCCACAGAAGAAATGTTTATCTGTTACTAAATTCTCCTCCATTCTTTAGGCCTGTGACCTTTGACCTAATCTCAGAAGAAGCCAGCACACTAAGAACAATCTGACTTCTGGAGAAATATACTGTTGTAGCTGCTGATTTTTGCCACCCTCCCACATCCCCTGCTCTCCCATTTCTGTTTCACTCCCATTGGCTCTTGCCTGTTCAAAACCACCTTTTGTTCTACTCACTCAAGGGCCAACCTTAATTATTGAAATTTACCCCTACTTCAGTAACTTTTTTTGTCTTTTTGAGACAAGGTTTCACTGTGCAGTTCAGGCTGGCTGTGAGCTCACTTTGTAGCCCAGGCTGGCCTCGAACTCAGAGAGATTCTCCTACCGCAACCTGTGGAGTGCTGTGTTTAAAGGTATGTATGGGCCACCATGCCTGGCAAAGTTATTTCTTTTATATAAACATCTCATTCGGAGTTTCAATTTTTAAAACAATATCTAGAAACAGTCCACAGACTACAAAGCAATTATTTCAGAGATCATTCCCCTTTCCCTTTCCAATCATACCAGTATCACATGTATCAAAGCATTTCTCAGGGTGGGATTGACCCCTTCAGCATGTTCCTTCAGGAAGTTGTCCTTAACCGGAACACTTTACCCTCCCTTAGAAACATTAATACCCAGGGCTGGGGATTTAGCTCAGTGGCAAAAGCGCCTGCCTGGCAAGCGCAAGGTCGTGAGTTTTGTTCCTGGTACCGGAGAAAAACCCAAAAACCCAAAAAAAAAAAAAAAAAAGAAACATTAATACCCGCCCCCATTTTCTCAGTATTCTAAACTCTATGGAAAGCCTCATTTAAGTAGTCTAAATTAAGGAGAATAATTTGTTTTATTAGCATATAAGCAAAGCACCTAGCTAGGGAAGGGCCTGAGATAGAGGAAAATTACCCATTTTGAGAAGAATTAAAATGAGACTAGAATTACCTAGAATGCCGGACCAAAAGTGAATTTTCTGTCCAAACAGGAATGTAGCCCCTCCCTACTAAAAGGAGTTTCAACCACTTCTTTCTAAGCTCCAGAGTTTCCAGAACGTTAAAATAAAAACTATCCAGTGTTTCTCTAAAATCTATTTCTTAACAGTGAGTTAGAGAGCGAGAGTTTAAAGCTGTTGTTTTAAATCCACAGAGGCATCTGTGATAGGTCCCCACTAAACAACTGAGTATTTACTATATTCTGCCTATCTATAATTAGCTCTGGATTGCGCAGCCACAGGGCCACTCACTGGGGACAGTTCCAAAAATCAGGGAGCTAGCCTTATTATTCCAAATAAAATCTCTCCTAACACCCTTTTCTTGGTTCACAACATCATTCCTCAATGTTGTGAGACCAGGAGCTCTGTTCATGCAATAACCACAACTGCAAGTAGAGGTATGATGTAAAAAATTACAGTGATGATTTTCTCATTGCTGAGTATGAAACGCAGGTTTTCCCCAAAGCTCCTGCTCCCTGTAGACCAGTGGAGATACAGCTGTAGAATAACAAAAAGGTATTCTGGTCGGTGGGTGGCGTAGCCTATAAGCCCAGCAGTTGGGAGGCTGAGGCAGAAGAATTGTTGAGTTTAAGGCCTGCCTACGCTACATAATGACCTCAGGACCAGCCTGAAATATAGCGAGACCCTGTCTGAAAAAACAACCACCAAAAAGAATAGCAGTGTCACAGTAAGGTGTCTGTGTGCTGGGGACCGAGAACTGCCTCTGCCTAGCAAAGGGGAAAATGTTACAGATGACGATGCAGCACCAAAGACTAGGAAGACCTCGTGTCCAGAGTGAAGCTGGAAGGCTGTACTGCCACAGCTGTACAGATAGATTGCCACAGCAGTTTCTGACCATTTCTGTCCAGAACGCAACCTATTCCATCCCATCCCCAGCTCCCCTCGCACAACGTCACCATTGCGTGGCTTGGGGGTCTCCCAGGATCCTTCCAACGCAGCTCGCAGCCAGTAGAAATTATAGAACAAGATGGTCTAGTCATCTGGTGGCTGTCAGCAACACACTCAAAACGCTCACCGCGGCGCCATGACACAGGAAGTACCCTCCTCCCTCGGTCCACCTGATTGGGTAGTTCAGAGAGCCCGCGCCCTCATCGCTGATTGGTTCCTGCTCCATTGACAGCCAGCTGGGCTGAATATGAGAAGAGAAACAGACCTCTAAGAGCTGAGGTGGACTCAACCGATAGCTTGTAACCCGGGGAATTCTGGACCAGTCGCTTTCCTTAGATGCCAATTTCACCTCGTCTGAGGAATGCTTACATTTAAGGCTTCGCTCTTGACTTTTTAGAGCTGCCCTTGTTTTCTTAATGAACTCAGTGGACTCTTCCTGAAAGTGGGTCACACATGTTCTCAGAGGTTCTAGATTCAATGGCCTATGAAAGAATCCCTCCCCTGATAACTGAAAATAACATGAGTCTAAGCCAAGCAAGGCCAGGATAAAATGGAATAGAGGGAGGCCCTGCTGTTAGGCCCTGCTGAGGCAGTCAGTTTCATGGCCAAGACTTTCACACTGTCTGTCAACCTACTTATTTTCTTCCATGAAATGAATAGATGGCCCCTAAAACCAATACAATTATTGGGTAAATGAAGAAATTAAAGTTGGATGATAGGGATATTTTGAAAAAAGAGTAAAGCTGAAAGAAAAGCAAATATTCCAACTCCCTCAGACAACCTTCAAAGTTTATCCATGGGCATAAAAAAAAATTGAATTCTGAAGACAAATATATTTCCCAGCATGAAAACCAGAAAAATTGCTGAAACGGCACCACATCTGATCCACTTAATCACTTCCTGGTGATGAGGCTGGGATACAAAAGTACTTTAGACTGTAAATTCCACATGCCCTGTTGTGACTCATCACAGGTTGAAATTCTCCACATTTCAACATTAATATTCCTAAGAAAATATTACATGGAGTCAGGTGATACACTTGTGTTATTAACTTCTTTGGCTTGAGAGCTGTATGGGATACGAGTGAAGCACAATTCTTGGTGTGTCTGATGGAGTCGTGATAGTATGACATGAGGGACCAGATCCTGGCCCCTTCCCCTCGGCCTATTTCCCTTCTCTCTGGATCCTGGGTCTCTTAAAGTCAATATCTTTGTCCTTTACTCTTATTTACCATGATATTTCTGCATTAGAAGAAGTCAGATCAAGACTGCAGACTCAGAAATAATGAGAAAAAAAAAAACCTTTTTCTTCTGCTTTGCATGTTGGGAATTTTCCTTGGGACAAGAGCAACAATAACAGCAACAACCATAAAAACTTAACAGATTTTCTGTTAGATATCTGTTATCCATAAACTTCCAAATAAATCAGTTCTTTCTTCAGAAAACTCTATAAATGAGTTTTTCTGCGTGAATACTCTAAACATTTCTTTCATGTACACGTATTTCAATTTGACTGCAGCAATTCGTTGCATATCACAATGACTTTTTCCCTCTGCAATCTATGTAAGCAGATATTACCCAATATATACAGATATCTGGCCATGAACCTGTTCTTAATACCAACCCATGGCAACAGACATGTGGAATTCTGTTATTCAGTGTTTTGCAAACTAATGAAGGCCACCTTATTAGCTACCAGTTACACCTCTAGGTTGTAACCCAGAAGAACCCATGAATAATGTCCACAATGATGTGAAGTTGTATATGACAGTGATTTCTGGGAAAATACTGTAATAATCCTTAATAGGTTGACACAATGTAACATCATGACACTTACATCTGTGTGTACCCTAAAATACACAGGCTGTCTCTTTTATCTGTAAATTGATTCTCCATCTCCCCATTTTACGCAAATCATAAATATACATGTTTCAGGTCTCATTTATATACAATCACTTCCAGATGTCTTCTTTCACTCCTTGGCATGGCTTTTCAACTTTACTAAACATCTATGAACACTTGGCTTACCTTATCACATTTATTGCAGTCTGTCATGCTCACTGTAAGAGAATTTCTCAACTTGAATCACATGAGAAGCTGAGGCCACAGAAGAACTTTGTTCGAAGTCATTCAGCCTCTCAGAATGCATAATATTTCTAAACCAAATGAATATGAATTTCACAGTGATGTCTATATGACAAATTTTTAAAGGACAAGATGTTGTGAGATTATAAAATAAGGGAGTGTAAATTTCACTGGTTTAATAAATGGGGTGGCACTTTACTTGTAGTAGTTTGAATGACAGAAAGAAATGTTCCAGGTAGTGTTAGAACAACATTGATGGCAGAGAAAATATTTGGAAGCAAATCTATGTGAGTATGCTGAGCATGGACAGAGGACATCATTAAACATTTTCAGAGCGTAGACCATGAGGGAACATGAAGTCTCACAGAAAATAATTACTCTTGTACCTGTAGATTCAGCTGTGGAGGGAAGGTGGGTGAGCGGCAGGACCATGGAAGCTGCTAACCCACCTCATTCTTCTTGTTCATGCTGTACAATATTTAATGATTAATACTGATGGAAAATCTGTACACGATCTTCAAAATCAAAGTATTGCTTTCCATGGAGTTTCTTTTCTATAAAAAGGACAGATATCATTGGGCCAAAGAACTTTTCAATGACTATTGTAGTTTATATCTTGCTGTTCCCCAAAGCCTCATGTGCTCACAGGTAGAGCATTTGGGAGGCAATGTGATCATAGTTCTGGGATACTTATCAATGGATCAGTCCACTAATGTGCATATAGCTGAATGTATGTTTGGAGGTGAAGCCTCATGAGAAAAGGGGGTCCTGCTGGTGTGGCCCAGGTATATACTTCTCCTCCTCTCTTGATCTGCCCTTGTTCCTGCCTCTCCATACATGACATCTTTGTCCTTTGCAACGACCCTCTGCCATTCTACCCTTCCCTGGAGCCATGAAAAGAAACTTCTAGAAACTGTGAGCCAAAGTAAACCTCCCTTCTTTCACTTACGGGTGTCAGGTATTGTTTTCCAGCAATAATAAAGTAACTAAGACCAGGTCTCAATCACGTTATCCTTTTTCACTCACTTAGGAGTTTGGTCCTTTGTATACCTCAAATCCCAAACAGGACCTAATATCATCTCATACCTCAGAGTAGTCATTTGGTCAACCTCACCTAACCAATAGGAAGAAAAAGTGAGATGCTTTAGCAAGTGATCTGATACATGGGCTTTTATAAAAGTGCAGTTCTTGCCTTGCACTTGAAAGCACCTCTGATTGGGCAGCACCTGTGATTTGTGGTCTTTTCCCTGTGTATGAGCCACAGTCTTTAATTGTGGGCATCAGTATAAAACTGGACACAGCTTTGTGCAATTAGACAGTAATGTTTTGCTGTGTCCTAGTTTCCACACTGGAATTTTCAGGATATGAGCACATCAAGGCAGGTGTACAGAGATCATGTAGCATGTACCTTGTCTTTGCTCTGTCAAGCAAAGTAATTTTTCCCTGTATTGTCCACTCCTATCCATTCGATACAGCACTCAACCATTTATTCTATAATACTCGCTGTGGTAGGACCTTAGAATGCTTTCAGGGGTATTAGAGATGAGACAGATCCTTTTCTTATACTTTAAGATTTCAATCCAAATGCAGATGAACACAGCCTTAGGAACTTCATAATGGAGGTAATGATAAAGATATGAGTAGATTGTGGACAACATAACGTCAAATGTTGAATGATTTCCTATGGTAAATAAACTGAGGCAGAGAGAAAGACCACAGCACAGCGGAAAGATTAAAAAGTCATGGGACATGAGTCTGAGATGGATTGAAGACGGTAGAATTTCAGACAAATGATTCAGTGAAGAGTACGGTGAGACATGTTAAGTGTCCTAGAATTGGCTCTGGTTCTTCCATCCCAGTATGCTCCATATAATAATACACTTCCTAAACTATTCTTCTACAAAATGTTTTCTGTCTACTGAAGTCTTAGTAAATATTCCACAATAGAAAAATGTAATATTGCATTCCATTCACTTACCATGAAAGGATGCTGAGAGTCTTTAAATCTCTGCAGAATCATTTACTATACAAGACTTTATGATAATGATTAAAACACCAATTGCCAGTGCATCCTCAGCCTTTCAACCAATCTATTGTTTTTATCAATATTAATTTTTGCATGTGATGTACAGAGAAACATTTCTTTTACATGAATGAAAATGATGCATAGTAAATATTAAATGCTGATCAGGTGACCAACAATAAAGCAGTAAATGGAGACTGAGTGGAACTAAGGTTTCTGTGTCTCGGGCATGGATACTCAAGGGCAAGTGTAGATATCCATGCCCCGGGGCTTGCTTCCTCACTCATGTCACAGATTTCAAATCGGTGACCCAACTTGAAATTCAATATGTCCTTTAAAGTTCATAATTTGGGAACGGAACATCTAATAAGATGGTGTTAAGATGTGAGACCCCTAACAGTTGATGATCACATGAGTGTTTTTAAATGGGGGATTTATGACTGGGGTAGGCATCTGATAAATCAGGTCTCACATGTGTTTTCTATTACATATGTGGTTACCTGGCATTCAACAATGTATCATGCAGAAAATGGCTTCAGTAGATTTTTATGTGTTGTTCTTAGACTTTCCAGCCTCAGTATTGTAGAGTGTATATTTCCATACATTATTAATTATCTTATGTGTGACCATCTGACACGGGAATGAATAATAGACTGGAATACCCATAGTCTTGATTGGAAAAAAAAATATTCCCATTCAATATGTCTAAGAGAGCAACTGTGTTCAGAGCGGGACTATGACAGCAGGTAGAGGTTCAGTGCACAGGAACTCTTTGGGGAGGGATAATATATTAGAGAATTAAATCTCTCAGAGTAGGTAGTCTAGAGGACAGAGTCTGGGTACTCTGTCTGGAGATATATATGCCCTTCAGTCTCTCTCTAGCTATGTGAACTTGGGATTTTGTTACATTTCTCTAGCTTCAGCTTTCATCAGGAAAACCAGGGACAATCAGAATGCACCTCAGAAGTTCCTTATGATGATTCAAGAATCGAATTGCAAACAATGTTCTGCATGTTAGAAGCACTGACTTTCTGAGTCTATGATTACAGGGCATTGAATATAGGCTTGGAACTTTGACACTGTTGCTAGGGGAATAATTCTGGCCTTCAGCACATGTATTTTAAACCAGACCATAAACTCATAGAAGGCTACAAGAAATAAAACAAGTCCCATAAAATCTCATGGTTTATTTTGAGTGGACAGAGGAAAAGATAAGCCAGGAGAAAACTACACTAAAGAGTGGCTTGAATACAAAAATAAAGACCAGCAACAACACTAAAAAATCCAAAAGCAAAATTTTGTTAACGTAATGTAGCAACAGTGGAATTTTAACCATTATCAGCAAACACAGAATGGACAAAATAACAGAATTTTGCATGTTACGATCCAATAGGAAAAAGTGGGTGGTAAAATGGTGAGTTGCTAAATGTGCTACCATTTAATGTAAATAAATGTGGCTTTGTTGGCAGAGTCATAAAACCAAGCACTGCAGGATTCGGCCAAACAGTAACCTAAAGGAGTTTGTTCATGGGAATTCTGACTTGTTCATGCTGTTGAACCTTTCTTACCTTCCATATTATATATTATTATTGAATGGAAGTGTACAAAGCTATGTTTTGACTGCCATACCACTGCATTTTGGGAGAAGAAAGCTTGTGTTCTTGTACTGCAGGCAAAAAGACAGAGAGGATTTTGGCAGAAGAAAGTGTCAGGCCCATTTCTCCCTATACTTGATTTAAATTATTTATATAAGGATACATGGGTATTAGAAGATGTAACATTCACATGTATTTTCAAAAATAGATAATGAAATTTTTGAAATGGGTGATAATTCAGTATCTTCCATGAATATTGTTTTGGGAAGCTGTCTTGGGTACCACTGTTGTTGCTGAGACAAAATGCCTGACATGAAACTTAAAGGAGGAAAGGTTTATTTAGCTCACAGTTTGTAGAGCTATACAGTCCATAGCCAGCTGGTTCCAAAGCAGGATGGCATAGGGGAGGGGCATCACAGAGGTGAAAATGTTAAAGGCACGGCAGGTAGAAGGAGGCAAGCAGCAGCAGCAGCAGCAGTAGCAGCAGCAAGTCTTTCTCTCCTTTTTATCCATCCAGGCTACCAGCATTGTGAGTGGTGATACCCACACCCAGGTTGTGCCTTCCCTTATCCAACCCCTAATCCAAGCATCACACCATAAATCCAAATATCATACTCAGTGACCTTTGAAATTTTCCATCCATGAGAAAGGAGACTTTGGGGAACCCCTGGATACAAGCCAGAATAAAAGCCCCTTCCCTGAGTGTCTGGAGAAGATGCTAGGTACATTTCTCTGTGATCAGTTCTCACATTTCCTTGTATGAGCCCTGAGGGTCTCTTTGGATCTTCACATTTAGATCCTGGAGGGCTCAGGGGAATCTGTGAGTTTTGTAACCCAAAGAACTCTCACCCTCATTCTGGTCTTCGGGTGTCACCCAGCCATCCATCATTACCATGTCATTGTTCCCTCACAGTGTGCCTCTACTGATTTTTGTACAAGGAAAGTGTCACTAGTGATGCTGAATCTTCTTGTCCTCCATTTTCCAAGGTGATCAATCTACCTGCAATGTAACAATTCTTGTGCACCCAATATAACATGGTGATATTCAGATTTTATGGGGGGATGGATACTGGAAATGAATTTTTGACTTTTTATGAGTTTGGAGCAGGAATCATATGTAAATTCAGAGGTCAATTTTACCTGTTGCTAAAGTCAAGTTTCTTATCCATCAACACAGAAAATACACTTCAGTGTTCATCCCTAAAACTGGAAAGACACAGAAAAAAAGATACAACAGGATGCATAAAAGAAATTATCAGTAATTTCAAGAATCTCCCAGGAAGCAGAACTTGCATGAGCAACGGTGAGGAGCTGGATGCATTCCAGGTGATGGTGTGTTCTGGGAGGTGTTTGCTCCCGGGCTGGATGGTGTAAGCGCACATGGGAAAACACTACAGGGAAAGAAACTCTCAAACACAGGAGAGGTCATTGTTATGCTGGATTCAGGTAAGGAGCAGGAAAGGACAAAGAGATGGAAGATTGCTTAGCTTTGCAAGATGAGCTGGATTGTGTGGTCCATAGTCATTTTAGAGAGGAAGTAATATCAGTGTGAGGACAACACTTCAGTTCTGCCTTCACAAACTATGAATGTGAAGGGGTCAGAAGTGTGGGTCATTTCCTTCTGGTCAGTATATTTCTGATTCACCAGAAATTGTTACGAGGAAAGGGACATTAGTTAGTGTGGAGAAATCATATCATATTTTATGGAATATCATATTCAGATGAGTGATCAACAATTACAGAAGTACTGAAACACAGTGGAATGGATAAAAAAGATGTGGTATTTTCATACAAAGGAGCATTGCTCAGCTATAAAGAAAGATAAACTCAAGGCTTTTATCGGTAAATGGATGTAACTTGAGACCATACTCATACATGAAATAAATCAGACCCGCATATGTAAACATTGTATTGTTTCCCTAGTGTAGGAACCTGTAAGAGTAAATATAAAATCCAAACAGTACAAAAGATATTGTGAAAGGGAAAGAAACTGCTCAAATGGAAAGAACAACTGGGATGAGGGAAAGGAGAAAAAAAAGAAAGAAGGAAGAGAAAAATGTGTATATACACACAGGATAGCTAAGATAATTGTATTATTGATTTCTATTGGTTTGTTGAAAGAAACAGTTAATGCTTAATTTTCTTAACTAATTTTGCATGCTTATATCTGGTAATCTGAACAATTTCTCTGAAGACAACAATATGCAATATAACAACCATTGTTGAATTCCTATCATCTCGTTCTGTGAAATTCTGTATCCTTTCTAATTTTTTTATTATTTTTAATTCTCTTTAAAATACAAAAATTTTAAAAATAAATTGAGAGCTCTGGCAAAGAAAAATGAATTTTGTGGAAATGTGGGTATTCAATTTTAAATACATATTTCTTAAATGAAGGGGATATATGTTATGGGAACTTGTGTGTGTGTATGTGTGTGAGAGAGAGAGAGATGGAGAGAGAGACAGACAGACAGAGCGACAGAGAGAGGGAGAGAGAGAGAGAGAGAGACTGTGTGTAATAGAAATAAGGCTAATAGTTCAGTTCCTTAGTGGAAGTGCAGGCTCTAGTCCTGCTCAGCTAGCATGTATAGAAAGAACCTACCAAGGGCCCTTGGATGCTATCCCGAGTCCAGCCCAGCTGCCCCTCTTCCTTCCTCCCATGAGCTCAGGGCTCCACATGGTTCTGGACCTGAGCCTGGAGACCAGGTCTCCTGAGGTGGTCCAGCAGAGGAGAGAGCTCTGTGGGCTCTGACCAGGTAGAGAGAAATGAGAAGGATTTAATTCCCTAAACTGAAACATTTATTCCATCACTACACTTTCACCCTTCATGGTGATAAAATTAGCAAATTGTTTTTCATACATTTATATATTATTGTTATAATAATAAAATAATAATTGCTAATACAATTCTATGCAACTTAACTCTGTAGCAACTGTGGACACTGTCTCATATTGCTGTGAAAGAGACAAAGAAAGAGGACTTCAGTGTGAGTCCAGACACAAAGAACCTTGCCTGGGGAACCTAGGACCATCAAGAGGTGTTGGATGATTGTTGATAGTATTATGTATTGTTTTGAGGCAAGGTCTCACTATGTATTTCAGGTTGGTCTTGAACTCACTGTGTAGACCAGACTTATTTGAAGCCACAGCAATTCTCCTGCCTCCACCTCCTGAGTGTTGGTATCACAACGGTGTACCACAACACCAGGCTATATAAATTTTTAGATGATGAAGACTTGAAATTCCATAGCCACATGACTGAGGAAAATTCACAGTCTCCCTTTGGGTAATGCAAGATCTGTTTGGTTTACAAAAAACTCAAATGAAAAAGCATGGACAGCGGCTGGGGATTTAGCTCAGCGGCACAGCGCCTGCCTGGCAAGCACAAGGTTGTGAGTTTGATTCCCGATACCAGAAAAAAACAAAAAAAAAAAGAGCATGGACAAAAATGAATGAATAGCTAAACACACACATACATGAACTAAATTTTAACAAATGAAATACCCCCCCTTTGCTTTTGGAAGTGAGTCTTCATAAGTCAAATGTAGCAGATGTACGCCAGGGTCGCTGCAGGTCATAGGATGTTCAAACAGACGTGACCCAGAGGCTGTCAGGAAGCCCTCGCTCCTCGGCTTCCTTCTCTCTACCTGCTCTGGGGCCCTTCTTGGCACTCAGTGGATCCCCATCGCCCCCTGCTGGTCCTGAACGTCCTTGCATGGAAGTTTGTAACTGGACTCACACTAACGTCCTCTCTCACTGTGTCTCTTGCACAGTAATACACAGCCATGTCTTCAGCTGTCACAGATTTAAATTGCAAAGAGAACTGGTTCTTAGACCTGTCTCTAGAGATACTGATTCGGCTCTTCAAGGATGAATTGTAAGTGGTGCTTCCACCACTACTAATCCACCCCATCCCCTGCAGCCCCTTCCCTTGGGTCTGGCGGATCCAGCTCCAATAGTAACCACTGCTGGTGGAGTAACCAGAGACTGAGCAGGTGAGGGACAGGGGCTGTGAGGGCTTCAGCAGGCCAGACTACAACCTGCAGCTGAAGCTGGGACAGGATGCCTGAGACCAAAAATCCACATGAGTCCTGGGTGAGATGCAGCTTCTCCACGTCTCCCTGTCCAAATCTCTGAAATTCTCACCTCTGGGAACCACTAGAAAGACTGTTCCATGTTCTTGCAGATTAGGTCCACTAATTCCAGAAACTATGTTCAAGATTGACAGAGAAACCTGAATTTAAGCAAAGGCTTGCTGTGTTTTAATCTGGTTGTCTAATTAGGTATTTGCATAAGGGCTGTACACTTATATATGAAAGCATGAATGAGAGAAGGTGGTCCCTTTTGCTCCCTCTGTGGGTGATACTGGTTATGCTCTCAGAGAGCTCAGAGCTCTTCCTGAGCTCCACTGCACCAGTGCCAGGCTCTTCTTATACAAGGAAAAGACATGAAGCAGACAATCTTTCATGGAGTTGGATACATTCACAGATGAAGAAAATAATTGGGGGGCTGGGGATTTAGCTCAGAGGCACAGCACCTGCCTGGCAAGTGCAAGGTCATGAGTTCGATTCCTGGTACTGGAAAAAAAAAAAGAAAAGAATTGGGGTTATACTAACCAATCATCAGCTGCCAGGGATTATCAGGACAGTGCATGTTTAGTAGGGGGCATTTGTTTATATACAAATAAATGAACTTGCAGAACACGATAGATACTACAGGT
>NW_004955569.1:1197385-1215428 GCF_000276665.1 Chinchilla lanigera
ATATATATGCTCTCAAGTGAAGGATTCCAACTCAAATCCCTTTCCATTTTCCTAAGCTCATTTTAAAAACATGGATAGCCCAAAATATTGTGCAGCAACAAAATGTTGCAAAGATCTTCAGTTTGGAGTAAACCTACACTGACACAAGATTTTATGATAAGTTAAAAGGGCCTAAGTGACTCACATGACTTGGGTTTCCCTATCTCCATGTGAAGTGCATTTAAGAGTATGAATCTGACATGTCTCTATGGAAGGGAAATGTGTTCACTATTAGAAGCACACACTTTAATTTTAGCATGGTACAGATACTTTTGCTCACATGGTGTCTCAGTTTCTAGCATTGTTAAAATAGAACTCAGCAACAAAGCCTTGATTTTCACATAGAGATGCAAGCTTTTGCATGGACACCCTAGACTTATAGACTCCCACATCGCTGGAGAACACTGATGAGCATGAACATCCTCAGAACTGGAAAAGTATAACTGGTTTTAAAAAAAGAGCCCACTCTGTTCCTTGCTTCACATGCGTTGGCTAGTGACTGATCTTCAAGGGCTGTCACATATTTCTGAATTGTCAATTTTTTGGTCAGTATTGGCAGATTGTAGCTTATGTGACACATTTTCTATCTCACTGGAGCAACAACATTCACAATTCTTGGCAATCAATCTGCACTCTCAGTGGTTCACAAAAGGAGAAACCTCCTTGATGACTGAGACATTATCCCTGTCTTGGAGACTAAGTCCCCTTAACAACCCACCTGACAGCTTCCATTCTGAGGTCTGGGATTATGCATGAGATTGCAGGGGTAAGTGGTGCTGGAGATCAGAGCCCAGATCTATCTCTTCCCAGTGTGAGACCCCAGCAATGTGGACTCCACAATCTGCCCTCCAGTCTCCACAGTCTGACCTCCAGTCTCACAAGGCACAAATTAGGGAATGCAATAGTAAGATGAAATCATTTTTTTCAATCTCTCTCAACTATACCTATTAACAGTGTTCACTGAAATGTTTTATCACACGCATGCAGTGAGCAGTGATCAAAGTGACTAATTAGCTCTCCATGTTCTTTCCCTGCATTTGGAGCCATGAAGCATCTTGCTAGTAGATCTTCATAAAACATAATAGGTAACTATATGTGAACTGTACAGCAAGGTATCCATGATAAGCACAATTTGCATCCTTTTATGTACTTGTTAAACTCAAATTGATAAAATATACATATTATACACATATATATATATACATACACACACCAATAGGTAGGTGAAAAGACAAGTAGATAGTTGTATAGATACACACAGATATAAAGATAATAACTATTTACCTGTACGGACCTGCTCATACACACTGTCTCTCAGTTATTTATTCAGTTCTGGCTCACATCTCTATGCAGTCATGTATATCTATTTGGGAATGGAATCCAGTACTCCATTTATTTTACTGCTTCAGTTGTTCCAGGTTTGTCCTCTAGTTGCCCTTGCTTCTCCTCCGTGTGTCCCTTTGATGCAGCCCCAGTCTAACTGCTGAGTGCTGTGATGTGTCCACATGCTCACTGCTGGGCGTTGTGACTCATCCACACTCGCACTGCTGAGCACTTTCACACACCAACACCCTTTGTACCTTGAGAGCTTCCTCACTTTGGGGCACTCACAGATGCTCCCAAATCAAATCCAGACCTGATGCCAGCCACTTCTCCATGGTGAACTGTTTTTATTTACTGAGGAAACATATTGATAAAGAGGTAGATGTTGGATGTGAGCCTTAACATTGGCTGGAACAACTTCTATTCTTTGTCACAGATAGAAATAGGGCATACTGAAAGACAAATGTTTGAAATCAAAAAAGGACATATAAAACTCAGCTGCAGCAAATGCAGAAATTATATACAAAAATAAAATTAGCTGTTCTTTCCTGGTAAATGATTCTGGTTCACTCTTCGCTGATCACACCTAAGATTTCATGATGCTGTGGTTTGGTCCTGGCCTGAATTTGTTCCAAAACTCAATGTGTAGGCTGCCTGGTCCCCTCTGTAGTGGTGCTGGGTGGTGGACCTTTCAGAGGTAGAGCCTCATGACAGTAACTGAGTAATCTGGTGGCCATCCTTTTAGGGGATGGGTGTAGTTCTCATGGGGCTGCAGGTAACTCCCGTGATGGTGACTTGGTATGACAGTGAGCCTGACCCATATTTTTTCATTCTACATTTTAGATATACATAATAGTATTCATCATAGGGAATTTTTATCTGTACTTGATATAGATTCTTTCTTCAAACATTTCACCACTTCCCCATGGAACCACTCCAGAGAACACAGTTTTACTATGTGCTCCATTGAAGGCTAGTTAAATTATTAGTTTCCAGTTTGTGATATTGTGTTATTTGCAATGGAACATGGATTAAGGATGTATAGATACCAAACAATGCACTTTCAAACAATTCTTGGATCAAAAAAATAATGAAAAAGGAATTTAATACCATCTTCAAAATGAAAATTAAAACACAAAATGAAAGCTATTGGGATACAGTAGAAAGAAGTAGTGAGAATAAAAAACTTGTAGTGATGAACACAAGGATTCCACAGTGGCAAAGGCTCCAACATAACCTCTGTGTTCACCCATCAGTGACCAAGACAAGGAAGAGGAAACCAAGCTGATATTTTACAAAAGGAAAGAATGAATAAAGAGAGCAGAAATAAAATGTATAATAATGTATACAGATCTTTGATATCCACATCCTTTAAAATATGAAATCCGGGCTGGGGATTTAGCTCAGCAGCAAAAGCGCCTGCCTGGCATGCGCAAGGTCGTGAGTTCGGTTCCCAGTACCAGAGGAAAAAAATTAAAAAATAAAAATAAAATATGAAATCCTGTGCTTTGCAGCAATATGTATAGAACAGGAGGACACTGTGTTTGATGACAAAGTCAAATATGTAAGGGAAAGTGCTGCACATTCTCTCTATGTGGAGGATAAAACAAGTTGATCAGAAAGTAAAGAGTAATGACTAGAAGCTGCAAAGTGTTGTAAGAAGAAAGACATTACCTATCAGGTGCCAAAAACTGTTTTAAAAAAAAAGCAGTAAGCGCTGAATTTCTCCAGCACAGAGTGGTGAGTACAGTTCTCAGTCTCTTGTTAAATACATTGAGAGTAATCAAAAGAGAGCACTTTGAATTCTACAAATGCAAAGTCATGATGAGATTTCTATTTGGTTAATTAGCCAGAATTAATCAATACATATTAGGCCCATGTTTTAAAATACTATACTGCATCCCGTGAATATGTGCAGTTATTGCATATTAATCAAAATCTCTAAATTTAAAATAAAAGAAAATATTGAACAAAATTCAGTTTTATTAGCACAGATAAACAGAAATTACCAACTGTTTAGTAAATAATGAAAAAAAGTTCTCAAATCTGCATAAAAGATGAAATATTAGAATGATTGCCATACATATATATATCCAAAAATGTATTTGCATTTATAAATTTATACACTTCAAGAAAAGAAAAACTTCTATAAATATTTTAATACTAAGTTTTTTAGATATGAGATTAATAGAGATTACCTTTGACCTCTGGAATTACAAGAGGTGCTCAAAGTAGTAGACATTAGCTTCCAGACATTTATTAGTATGGTGAAATGTTGCTTGGATAACCTTGGTCATTGAGATTACTGCCCATGCACTTTCTATTTCTTCTCTAACAGACGGGAGAGCACTGGGTTTTCAGTAATATATGACACCTTCTAGAGTCCACCATAAAAATATATCACCATTGAAAGAACCTTTCAATTTAACACCTTTGAAAGAACATCATATTATTTTTCTTTTCATGAAGTCTGTATTCTTTTATGACTCTGTATATTTTGAATATGTACTTCTTTATTAACATATAAATATGTAAAATATAATAAATAAAACAATATACATTACATAATGAATGATTTCATATATTTTATATATGTGTACTTTTTATATAGCATATAACAAATAATTTTGCACAAATAAATTTTGTAACCTAACAGAAATGAATGATTCACTTGACATTCATTCTGAAAAGAATAAAACGATAAAGAAGTATAAAGTTTCCATAGACCAACTGTGAATAACAACATTTAGTTACTGATTGAAAAAAGAAAAAAACCCAAGACCAGTTAGATTCAGAAGTAAACTCTGCTAAGTTTTCCAAGAATTAAATCAAGTCCCCTCAAATAGTGTGTATCTTTCTGCCCTTTCCTCAACCCAGGCTCATATGTTCACTATGGCCTCCTAGACCTATCCTGTTACTCTGAATTTGTCTTCAAAAGGGTGAAAATTTCCTGTAAACAGTGATCACAAGATTACCCAAGAATTAGTGTTTATCAGAAGACAAATAATAACAAACATTTTAGCCAATTTACTAATAAAAAGAGCTTGGTTAGCATAAGTTTTAAAATAACCATGACAATGATCAGTGTCATGTATGGACAAGTCTGGACCATCCTGGCCTGTGATTAAGTTAAATATAGGTGCAGGTGTCACTTGGGGGCACTGTGCAGATGGTTATTATGGTTTGGATCTAAAATGTCCCTGAAAGTCTTGTGTTTGAAGGTGAGGCCCAGTCTGTGGGTCTGGTCTCTGGGCAAGGGGTGCACACTTGTCACAGACTCATCCATTCTCCTTCTGCTTCCTGACTGCAACCAGGTAAGCAGCCTTTCATCACCAGGACATTTCACCATGACATGTCTGCCTTGGAGCGGGGACCTGGACAATGGTTACTGAGAAAGTCCTTTGGCATTGACCAGGTCCCTGCGGGGTCATTGCCTGAGCCACACCTGAGTGCCAGATCAAGGGTATGAGCCCTGGGATTAAGACCAGAGAACCCAGCCTCCACTTTCTTTTTTTTGTTTTTTTGAGTCAGGGTCTTGCTATATAGTTCAGGATGCCCCTGAACTAACTATATAGCCCAGGCTGGCCTCGAACTTACAGCAATCCTCCTGCCTTAGCCTCCCGAGTGCTGGGATTACAAGCATGAGCACCTACACCCGGAATAGCTTCCACTTTCAAGGAGAATGAGATACCCATGAGATTTTTTAGTAAAACCATGGGATAGATGGCATGGATTTGCAGTCAAAGAGGACCTCCACCATTGCTGAGACTGCTCTGACACAAACTACATCATAGAGTACAGGACATGACCATCATATCAACAGCCCAGTAGATTTAATATAAATTCTCAAATTTGTCCAATCTGAGGACCCCAGAGATCTCTGTCCTGAGTCTGATTGGAAAAGACTCACCAAGTTCCCCTGCGCTCCTTAGGATTTGATCTTGCTGACAGTGGACTCATTTCTGCTTCCATAAGAAACTCAGGGACTTTCATGCAGATGAGAATGTGTCCCCATATTCTTTCCCCATAGGCTTTTCCCCAGAAAACACGCCCAATTCAGAGAAGTCAGTGATAGGAACAGGATATACACTTAAAATTGTTCTCTGGGGAAATATTAGAAGGACAGGCAGATTAGACTCCGACGGGCAACCAGCTGTTAACGGTTTCCAATCCCCAAACCCCTTGCACCTGCCTCACGGTTAATTCTAAACTCGGTGTGTCCTGACCGCCCCCTGCTGGCCGCGAGCGCCGCTGCAGGGAGGTATGTGTGGGCTTGCACTGAGGTCTCCTCACCGTCTCTGGCACGCAATACACAGCAGCGTTGTTGGTACTCAGACTTTCTGCGTGCAGATAGGCAATGCTTTCGGACTCATCTCTAGAAATGGTGAATCTTTCTTTCACAGATGTGGAGTATTCTTTCGTGTATCTGTTATCTTTGTTTCTTTTTGCAACAAGATCAACCGATTCCAGGTGCTTCCTTGGAGCCTGATGGACCTGATTCACAGCAGTAATCACTGAAGGTAAATGCAGAGGCCGCAGAGTCTCAGGGACCCTTCAGGCTGCAGCAAGCCTCCCCGGGCTCCACCAGCTGCAGCTCACACTGGACACCTGCAAACACAGAGACATCCTGCTCAGGAAACTGCCACGTGTCCACTGTTTATCCCATTTATATCCACTAATGCACGCAGTACCTCTTGTTCTACATGAATTACCTTTTAAAATAGCAAAAAGAAAAACGCAGTTCAACCCAACCTCAACGGCGAGCCTCTGTGTTCAATCCTGATCCCAAGAGGGAACACCTGCCATTCAGCGCTGAGCTCCTCTGAAGAACAGCAGGGACAGGGCTGGGCTGGTTTTCATGAGCGGAGGAAGACCCTGTTCCCACGACCTCTTGGTACACAGCCCGCTCTGGTTGGAGACTTCATAGAGAGCTGTGCCCGCCGAGATGTGACTGTTCTCAGAGACATATTGGGACATTCATCATATTAATGAAATTATGCCTTCTATATATTTTATTGTAATAAATAGATAACACTCATTAGTTTATCTACACATGCACATTAATAATGCATTGGTTCATTTTTATGTGATTTCATTTTTACATTTATCCATGAAAAGTCAGAGGCATAAAAAAGTTATGTGATATCTTTAATATTTTATATCCGAAAAAGAAAGTATTCCTTGTACTTGGCGCTAAGCCCTGTCTACACTTCTCAGTTGTGCCTGATCAAGTCCCAGACGAAGAGGACATACACAGTGATATTTCCAGACCTCTTCCTCTAAAGATGGAAAAACGACAAGCTTTTTCTCGTAGAAAATTATCTCTTTTTGTTTGTAATAGCTTTAATGATTAATGATGTATCTTTTGACACAAAATGTACAATTTGTTAAATTTTGACATCATCATCATTGTCAAGACATGGAATAAATTAAATCCATTAAATTCTTCTTTAGCTCTGTGAAACTTTTCCTTCTGAGAACTTCCTTTATTTCACCATTTCCTCAGGCTACTACTGATTTTATGTTAATTTAATTTTCACTTACTCAAATTTATAAAAGTGGTAACATCTCATATATAATTGTATTTGTCTTACTTTACTATGTGTAAACACTCGTAAACTTAAGATATTGTCCATATTACACATGCACAGTGGAAATTAATGTGGAGATTCCTCAAAGAACTAAGGCTAGTGTTCTCATTTGACCCACTATTCCACTCTTGGTATCTTTCTAAAAGAATTAAAAGTATGATAGCACAGTGATATATGTGCACCCATGTTTATAGCAGCACAGTTTGTAATAACTAATTCTTAAAAATATATCCAAAATCCATCAAGTGATAAATTGATAAAAATGATGCTTTTTATACAATGGAGTACGATTCACCCATAAGTAATGATAAACAACACGTTTATAGCTAAACTGATTGCCCTTGAGACCATATTCTTACATGAAATAAATCAGACACGTGTGTAAATACTGCATTGTCTCTCTGGTGTGAGAAACTGAAAGTATAAATAAGAATCAAAATGTATAACAGATATTGTGAATTAATAAGAAATTTTACAGAAAGAAAGTGGAACAAGGGATGGACGAGAAACAAAGGAAGAGAATACAAAAAAATGAGAAAATGGATAAAGTGGAAATAAACTATAGATAAGGAAGGGAGAAAGATTTGAATGGAACCAAACGGAATGGAAAATATAGGCACCAATATATATCATGTACAGGTACAAATTCTATATGATTGTTATGGTTGAAACATTGTGTCAACTTGGGGAGTCTAGAGGTTTGGCTAAGTGACTCAGCAGGAAGCCAGGGTGCTTACTTTGTATACATCCTGAGCCTGTGGAAGAGGAGGGCATGGAGATTATGTGAGAGCCACACGCCCCTTAGGTGGGGGTAGCCTATTTACAAAGTAAGGCAGGGAAAGAAGCTGCTTGCCGCCATTCCTCCTTTTGCTCTGGCTGCTTTGCTGTTTGGCTGTCATTCCCCCCTTTGCTCTTGTTGCTTTGCTACCTTCTGCCTCGGAGCCAGCCAAGTATAGACTGAAACCTCTACAAACTGTGAGCTACATAAACCTTTCCTTCCTTCATTTTGGGTGTTGGGTATTTTGTCTCAGCAATGAGAGAAAAGTAACCAAGACAATGATGAATGTCATTATCATATGTTGCTAAATTTTACCAATGAACTTAATAATAATAAGATATTTTAACCATTCCAGCACTGGCTGGAATAATCATACCAATATAAACTATATATTTTCCTAGTAATGGTAAAAAACATAAATGAGCTGCAGGGAATTTAACCACATGTTCCACAGTGTATTACATTCCATGAATTATCTCTGATATTTCAGATATACAGTAGATACAATTTTAGATTATACTACCCAACTGAGAATTTATATGTCTAAGCATAATTAAGGCTAGAGAAAACTATATAATGTGCACTGCATTATGCGTATTTAACTTATTGCTTATATTTTCATGTTACTATAGGTTGATAGCAATGTATCCCCTGAAAGAATACTGTATAATACAGTTTACAAAATACTTAACTATTAAAAAAAGGCAAAACACAGTTCAAGGAGATCAACTTGGCCTCGTGCTCACAGGTTTATAAGTCTATGTGTTTTAAAATATTTATCACATATCTCAAATGGAGTCACTTTAGCCATGTCATTCCCCCCTCAAGGACATATTTTCCTTATTTAGGATACATATAATCCTTCATATGCTGGTGGTTCATCAGGACCATCATCTGTACCTGATTTACAGTGCTTTGAAGTCTACTTTTCGTCCAATGAATTAAACATGGCCCAAAGGTATCACAATTATTATAAGAGGGGGCCAGTTAGCCTGGTGACCAGGGAAGTTAACCAGGTTTTCCAATAAAGCAGTTGTTCATGCCAGCCCTGGTTGTTTTATTCTGTTTCATGCTTGTTCATCTATCCCTTGTCTTATCCTATTTAGAATCTCAACTATGACTCCTGATTGGTTAGCAGAGAAATATCATTCTTCCCCCAAGGCTGTACATAGCCCCCCTTGTTCCATAAAAAGGAGGTCTAGTCCCCTCCGATTGTGTAGTACTACTGCCAGTGAGTTTATTTGGTCATGTAATCTTTGAACCATGTTGTGGACCCCAGACACATTGTCTATGGAGTGAGCCAGGCTTGAAATTCCCTGTAGTCCCATTTCTGTGTGAAGCAAAGCTCTGGCACCCATACCAACAGATCCTGCCAGGCTCACTCCTAACAGTACTGGAAGGACTCCCTGGGGTGCTCTTCAGACCTAATGTTGTTTATATAAAGGAAACTGTCTAAATTCCTCTTCTCCCAGTAGAGCTGACACCCTGGGAGGCATTAGCACTAAGAGACAGGGTCTATGTCCTCCATACTTTATATCTACATGTTATGGCAGAAATTCCCTGGCACCAATTGGGCTGTATTCCACAAGAAAAAACCCATTTATTGAGAACAAAACAGAGTTTAATTTGAGGCTAGACACCCTCACTTCCTTTGCCAATCTGGAAGCGGGGGCCCATGGCTAACTTTGTTTCACCTTATATACATTTTGGTTTCCATTGACAACAGATTGGGGTGTTACATTCTCTGACCCCGGTGGGCATATGGTGTTTCTCTCATCCCGCTGGACCCCAGGTCAGTTGCAGTTCGAGTGTCAAACCATGATAGATGTTTCCCCCATTATCTCCTTTTTTACAACCTATGCATTCCTTTAGGGTTACAATGTTTACCTAGGGCCAGGAGATGGCACTGCCCAGGCAGGGTCACGGAGGGTCACCTAGGCCTAGGCACCCCCTTATCTTGGGGAAACATTCCTGGGCAGTGTTGATCTGGGGAATTAGCGCTTGCACTGTCCCGGGAGGCTTCCTGAGGCACCATGCAGGCTTTTATCAAAACTATTTTATCTAAAATAGTATGCTAAGATTCATTGCTCCCTACATACACACATAAGTAATCCAGCAGGACATATGAACCAGGTCTCCTTAGGAGCCTAATAGACCTGGGTCAGGGGCAGAGTCTGGTTGCATGGCGGTTGATAAGTTCCACTGCCTACTCATAGACCTTGTCCATATGTGGTTTCTATCAAGAGTAAAGGAAGGATATTTTCTTCCTGTGGGCTGCATTTGAGCTCACAGGGGATCAGGCTTTCCGGGGAGGCATATGCCTCATAAAATGGTGGCCTGGGCTTTATGCACATCCAACAACACTCTGCAAGCTCAGGATTGGAGAGATTAAGTACATAGTGAGCTTTGTTTAACATTTCATAAATGCCAGCTTGCAAACTCAGTTGAGACAGGTCAACCCTCAAGGCTGTTTTGTTAGAAGTGGGTACCTGTTCTATTTTTGGAATTTGATGTTTTTCCAGCTGTATGTGTATTTCAAGTGAAGCTGCAGGAAAAGGGTTAACTGGGGACTTAGGCACTAATATAGTCTTTTAAAGGTGATCAGAATGCCAGGATCTCCACCTCTAGTGCCCTGTCTGCTCATCCAGACACCCCATGTTTGCCCTGTTAACCATCTGGGGTTTTCATGGTCTTTGAGTGTGATATGAACCCTCATGCAAAAAGGGGTGTCTAGCCCATGAACATAGTGCAGGACTAGGTATTTCTCAGCTATAAGTTGTCTATCATTTTGGATCCACCACTTTTCTTTTTCTGGTAGTTCTTTTTCATATCAATCCCCATAATGTCCTATAGTTTCACATCCCCAGGGTGGATGTTATGATTTGTCTCTAGATGTGCCCCCAAATCCTCATACAGTCATGGGGCAGGCTTTTAGAATTTATAATTGATTCATGGCCCAATACTGGGATTATAGGTGTGAGTGGTACACCTGCCATGGAGTGGGGACTCTGCATACAATGTAAGGGAGGGAAAGGGGCTTGCCACCTGCCCCTCCTCCCTTTTGCACTTACTACTCTTGCTATTTTCTATTGCCATGAACTGTTGCCCTGTGCCATGTGCCACTCTGCCATGGAGCCAGCCAAATATGAACTGAAACCTCCACAAACACTGAGCTAAATAAACATTCCCTTCTTTAATGTTAGGCATCAGGAATTTTGTATCAATAATGACAGAAAAGTAACCAGGCCAGAATTTTGTACGAAAGGAGTGGGGTCATAGCTGAGACTATACCTGACCATGTGGTTCAAGAGCCTTTGGAAATGGCTTGTGGGAAGTGTTTGGAAAGGTTTGGAGATTTCACCTGAAAGAAAAGTGCTAGAACACCTTTGCTTGTTCTGTATGGGAGATTCTGGTCAGAGCTTAGAAGACCAGAAGGCTTATAAAAATCTTGCCAGTACAGACTGGGTGCAGGAGGTTTCTGCTGGGAAGAACTGCATTGGTTGTCGGAGTGCAGATGATCTGTGTTATGGCTTGGCAAAAAGTTTGTCTGCATTTTGCTCATGTCCAGAGACTCTGTCTGAGACTGAGATTAAGGGCAGCAGACTGATTAATCTGACAAAAGAAATTACAAGGCATTTGAATGTTGAGGCTGTGGCATGGCTACTGTTGGGGGTTTTTAGCCCGATTTATGTTAAGAATCAAGAGAAAAGAGTCCAGCAGGATGACTTAAAATGTTGTGAGTTTGGCCAGAAAGGATGCTTCATTAGCTATTGGTTGCAAAGATAGAGCTGAGGAGATCTCAATTGCAGAGAAGGAACAGGAGAATAGAAAAGATGGCCTGGGGGCATCACAGGAAGAAGCAAGTCTCCACTTGCTTCTTAGTTACTTTTCTTGTTGCTGAGACAAAATACCCAATGCCCAAAATTAAAGAAGGGAATGTTTATTTAGTTCACAGTTTGTGGAGGTTTCAATCCATATTTGGCTGGCTTCAAGGCAGAGTGGCACATGGCACAGGTAACAATTTATGGCACCAGACAACAGCAAAAACAACAAAAGCAAAATGGGAGGGGCTGCAGCAAGCAGCCTCTTTCCCTCCTTTGCACTGTATGGAAACTACCTGCCCCAGGGTGGGTATACCACTCACACTCATGAATCAATCATAAACTGTAGTAGCCCTCCCCATGAGGGCTACATGAGGCTTTGGGAGGACATCCAAACACAAACCATAACACCACCCTTTGCAGCCTCAAACCTGCAAAGTTGAGACTTTGCTTTGAGGGGAAAGCTGCAGAGTACCATTTTCCAGAATGTTGGAGGCTGTACCATGAGCCAGAGCGGTGGTGGCTGCACCATGTGCCAGAATAGTGGCGGAACAGTGAATTTGTTCCTCAGAATCAGGTTCAGAGTGCTCAGGGATCCAAGCATTCAAGCCCTACAGCCAAGGAAAAAGAAAGCCTGGCTACTGTTCCAGCTGACAGAAGACCTTGGCATTATCTACAAGGTGCTGGTTTTAGGTGCATGCAGAATGCAAGAGTTCTGTGGTTAAAAAGGCTTCCACCTAGATTTCAGAAGGCCTGGGAGGCAGGTTATGTGCCTCTGAGAGGGCAATGTGTGAAGATATGAGTGTGAAGCCAAAGGTGCAGTGGAAACCCAGAAATTTGGAAAAACCAGGAACGTGGATCATCTAAGGAAAGCTGCAAAGATTGAGCAGAACAGGTCTAAGAGAGAAGCCATGGGAGCTACAACCACCAGAAGTGCCACTGATGTGGAGCCACATGGAGCTCACAATTTGCCAGATTGCCTCAGATGTTGAATATAGAACCACAGGACTTGTTTGCCCTGCTGCATGTTGGACTTGCTTTGGTCTCAATGCTTTCTATTCCTGTTTCTACCTTTTGGAATGGTAATGTTTATCTTGTGCCATTCAATGTTGAAAGTGTTTAACTTTTCATTTGTATAGGGGCTTGCAATAACAGTTTGCCTTACATCTTGGAGATTTGGGGCTTGGATTTTCACCAGTGCTGTGACTGTTAGGACTCTGGCAACTCTTAAAGATGAACTAAACATCTTTTACATAAAGGGATGTACATGAGTCTTCGGGTGGCCAGGGGCAGAATGAGTCTGGATATCCCCCCAAAGCCTCATGCAGTTCAGGGTAGGCTTCTAGCGTTTATGACTGATTCATGGCACTGTGCTGGGATTATGGGTGTGAGTGGTACACTTGCCCTTGGGTGAGGAGCCTGCATACAATATAAGGGAGGGAAAGAGGCTTGCCTGCTGCCACTTCTCCCTTTTTGTTCTTGCTGCATTTGCTGTTCTCTGCTGCCATGAACTGTTTCCCCCTGCCATGAGCCACTCTTCCTTGGAGACAGTCAAGTATGGACTGAAACCTCCACAAATTGTGAGCTAAATAAAGCTGTCCTTATTTGTAGGCATTAGGTATTTTGTCTCAACAATGAGAGAAAAGTAACCAAGACAGTGGACACTACCATTCATTTTTGTCATTACAGTTTCTCAGGGCTTCTGGGCAAAGGTAGAACCTGCTTGTTACTATCTCCTCAATGTGGTCCCAATTTAGTCTCTCTTTCTCAATGAAGCACATAGTAAATTCACCTCTATTAGGACACTCCCACCAGCTAAAGTTTGCATTGGGGGAAAGTCAGGTCTACTTTAATATTATCAGGCATGTTACCAGGATATAAAGTCTCAACTACGACTGCAGCCTGAGGGTGTCTGGTTATGGTGTAGGAGTACATTGTTTTTCCCTTGATCAGTCCTGGAAGAAAGCTGTACAGGATGAAAATCACAATAGGAGTCACGATGTTGGTCAGGTCACCATGAACTTTTGCTAGAGTTTCTGGGAATATTACCATGCAGTAGTCTCAGGTGCAGGTGGCTGTATCTGTTCCGCCAGCAGCTCAGGCATCCACCCCTTGGCTCAGGAGTGGTGAATCCACAGAGCACAACCTATAACTTTAAGAGCAGTTGGAATGGTTAGGATTAACTCATGAAGATGCTCCCATTTTGGCTGGAGGGACTCCTCTTTCAAAGTTTTAACTAGAACTTTGTCTCCTGGCTCAAAAGAATGAACAGGAGAATAAATCAAGATGGGATGTCATAGCACAGTCTGTTGCAGATCCTTTAAAGTCTGCTGCAAGGCTTTCATGAGTTTCCATCTCCTGTAGTCCTTCCAGAATAAGCAAAAGTGGGAGAGGCCTCCCAAATATTATCTCAAATGGAGCTACCCCATCTCAGTATGGGTGCATCGAGACTGTAGGAGGGCCACTGGAAGCATAATCACCCAGTTAGGTCCAGTTTCTTGGCAGAGCTTGGCTAGGGTGCTTTCTAGAGTTTGGTTTTGTCCCCACACTTGGCCAGAACTCTGTGATCAGTAGGCTGTAAGCTGCTTCTATTTTAGCCCCAGGGCTTCTGACAAACTTTCGATTATTCTACCCACAAAAGCAGTTCCATTATTTGAACCTATCATCATGGGGAGCCTATACTGGGGTATAATCAGCTCCATCAGGGCTTTTACCACTTCTCTAGATGTCTCAGGCCTAGTGGAGAGGGCTTCCACTCAGCCGGAGTAGGTGCAGATCAAAACCAGTAAATGCTTTTTTTTACCACTCGTAGGTTTGATTTCAGTAAAGTCTACTTCATCATCCTCAAATAGCAAAGTCCTTGCCTTCAGAGGCCCAGTTGTTGTTGAGGGTGAGCAACTGGATTGTTATGTGCACAGGCTGTGTACCTGGCAGCCACCAAAGCACACAAAGTCCACAGTCTGGGAACAAAGAAGTGGCAGCCTACTAATTCTGCCATGGTAGTCTTTCCTGAGTATGGCTATGCAACTCCTGTATCACAAAATGTCCTAAAACTTCAGGGAGGAACACTGTTCCTCTGGGCAGGATGTGCCACCCATTTTTCTCTGTGGCCCACTTTGTACTGGCCCATTTTAATTCTGCTTCTGAATACTTGGATGGCTTGACAAATGGAGCCACTAAGGCCCAGACCGCTGGAAGCAACTCTCCAGTGATGGCTTGCTTGGCTGCCAAGTCCACTATTAGATTCCTTGAGCTTCCATCAAATTGCCCTTTTGGTCCCCAGGGAAATAGATCACAGCAACTTTGGCAGGCAGTCAAATAGCCTGTAAGAGGCTTAAAATTTCTTGGGAGTTTTTGATATCTTTTCCCCCTGTAGTCAATAAGCCCCTCTCTTTGTGGATAGCACCATGCACATTTAGGGTGGCAAATGCATAGCAGGGAATCAGTATAGATGGTTACTCACCTACCCTTCCCTACCTCTAGGGATGAAGTGAGAGTGATTAGCTCAGCCCTCTGAGCAGCTGTCCCAGGAGGCAAAGCCTCAGACTGAACAATCCATTCAGTGGTGATGACAGCCACTCTCACCCTCCAAACTCCATTGGTTATCACGTTGCTGCTGTCTGAAAACAGGCTCAGGTCAGGGTTCTGGAGGGGCATGTCTTGTAGGTCTGGTCAGGCTAAGTAGATTGTCTGAATCACTTCATACAGTCATGCTCAGGCAACTCCAGGGACATAGGCAAAAGAGAAGCAGGACTGAGGGCCTGAATTGTTTTAATAGCCAGTCAGGGATCTTTCAAAAGAGTCCCTTGGTAGTGGGCCAGTCTGGTTCCCAACAGGCACTTACCACCAGTTCCCTTCAGCAAGGTCTCTGCTGCACAGGGAACAAACACAGTTAGCTTTTGTCCCAAAGTCAGTTTACCATCTTCTTTGACTATAATGATGGTCATGAGGGGTATACAGGCAGGGGGGGCACCTGGTTGCCACATAGTCTTTTGGACAAATATGCCACTGGGCACTTCCAGGATCCTAGAGTCTGACTTAGGACACCCTGAGCAATGCCTTCTTTTTCAAGTACAAACAGTTAGAATGCTTTGGTAATGTTGGATGTTGCCGGCATAGGAGGACTTACCAGCTTTTCTTTCAGAATCTCAAAGACTGTTTGGGTTTCAGGGTTCCACTCTACTGGTGGGGGGCCTTTGCTGCCTTTGAAAGCATCATATAAGGGCTTTGTGATGGCTGCAAAATTGGGAATCCGAAGGCAACAGTATCCAACTGTCCCCAGGAATTCCCTCAAGTCTTTCCTGGATGAAGTTCCTTTAAGTCCTGTATGGCCTGGGTACAGGAGGCTGACAGGGAGTGAGTCCCATCCTTTAGCACAAACTCAAGAAATTTTACAGTTTATACACAAATTTGAGCCTTTTTCTTTGAAACACAGTACCCTTTATCCTACAGCAATTCCAACAGTCTGTTTTTGTTGGCAGAGCTCCCGTGTTTCAACTACCAGAAGCAAATAATCAACACACTGTAATAAAGTTATTGGAGGGTTTTCTAAGCTAAAAGGCACTGGATAGGGCTTTCCCAAAGATCACTGGGGAGTTCTTAAATGCCTAAGGGAGCCTTGTCCAAGTTAATTGGCACTTTCATCCCCTGCCTCCAGTTCCTCCCATTCAAAAGCAAACAATTCTTATGATGCACCAGACAAGGGAACACAGAAGAAAGCACCTTTTAGGTAACACAGTATACCAGATTTGGGTAGGTGGGAGCAAACAGAGCAAAGTGTAGAGTTTAGGTACAGAAGGGTGAGGGGTAACTACCAAGGCCTTGATGGCTTGTAAGTATTGGACCAGGAAATATCCATTTGTACCAGGCTTATGAACTTGCAGGAAAGGCGTAGTTCATGGAGACTGGAATTCTCTTAATATGCCTGCTTTCAGCAATCTCTGTATAAGGGGCTTACTCCCTCTCCTGGCTTCCATAGCCACTGGGTACTATCTCAGGTGAACTGGCTTTGCATGCCCTACCAACTCTACTATAACCAGGGGCACATGCGTCACCAAACCAAGAGGATTGCCTTCAGCTCAAACCTTGGGGAAATGTTGTGTCCAAGAAGGGAGAACAGATTGCCCTCACATATGGGAGTCCAGAAGGCAGTATTCCTCCTGCCTATGTAAAGTAATAGTCAAAACATGAGCCTTTAATGGGGATTTTTCTCCTGTAGTTAAAATAGTTCCTTAAATATGAAAGAAATTTTGGCCCCTAGCTTGCAAAGATCTCATCCCAGGAGGGGAAAGAGACTGTCAGGCATAAGCACAAAGGACTGACTAACTACTTGTCATCCAAGCTGAACCTGTTGTGGCTCACAAAAAGAATATGTCGAAGTTTGACCATTGCCCCTTGAACATATACTTTCTGACCTAGGAGTGGGGCTATCAGCTCTGCAACTACCAATAGGTCTGCACCAGTATCTACCAAAAATCTAATAGGCTTTCACCCTAATATTGCAGTTAAGATGGGTTTCCTGGGGCCAAAAGACAGAGACCCATGACCCCATCATTCTGAAACTTCCCCTGAATCTATCACAAACACTTCCTTCTTTTCCTTTTCCAGCAGTTTTGGACATTCTCACCTGAAATGTCCCTTCTCCTTGCAAGAGGCTCACTGGTCGGGATCTAGAGGAGTGCAGCATCCTCCCCATTGAGGCCGTTTGTCCTCTCCTTTTTCTCCAGTCCCTGGCTGAGTCCCTTCCTTGTAAGCCACCAATGACACTCTCATCTGTTCTTTCTGAAGTCTCCACTTTTTGTCCTATTATGGAACACCTTTTGAGTCACCTCAATCAACTGAGTCATAGTCATCCCTGCAAACCTATCCAGTTTCTGTAACATGTGGTACATATCAGGGGCCCACAGGGTAACAAAAGCAGTATTAACAATGCAAGCATTCACAGGTGCCTGTGGATCAAATGGAGTGTATGTCTGATAGGCCTTTAGGAGCCACCTGAGGAAAATTCTGGGGTTTTCAGTTGGACCCTGATGCACTTTGGCCACTTTGTTTACATCTGTAGGGCAGTGAGCAACAACAAATAGCCCTTCTTAAGGCCTGATGGTGGGCTTCCAATAGCTACATCCCTTCCACAATGTTATGATTCTAATTAGGTGACTTGTGGGGCATGAGCCACTGTCTTCTGTTGTATCCTGTTCAGTGCTCCAACTGTTTAATCTCACTTGATCCTCAGCTACTGTTATGGTTTATGTCTGTGTGTCCCCCCAAAGCCTCATGCTGCCAAGAGTCAGGCTATTAGAGTTTGATTAAGGGTGTGAGAACTGCACCTGCCCTAAGGTGGATAGTTTGCATATGTAAGGGAGAGGAAGAGAGTGCTTGAGGCGATTCCTCCCCCATTCAGCCTGGTGTGTGCTGGTTGCTTTTGCTGTTGTCTGCCACCCTGAGCTGTAGCTCTCTGCCATGAGCCACTCTGCCTTATAATCTGCCAAGTA
>NW_004955569.1:1216918-1288772 GCF_000276665.1 Chinchilla lanigera
TTCAGCAATGCTGAAACTGTTAGGACTTTGGCAACTCTTGCAGATGGACTAAATGCTGTTTGTATGAGGGGGTGGGCATGAGTCTTTGGGGGGCCAGGGGTGGAATGATATGGTTTATGTCTGTGTGTCCCCCAAAGCCTCATGTGGCCAAGGGTCAGGCTATTAAGAGTTTGATTAAGGTGTGAGAGCTGCATCTGCCCTGGGGTGGATAGTTTGCATACGTAAGGGAGAGGAAGAGAGTGCTTGAGGCCATTCCTCCCCCATTCAGCCTTGGTGTGTGCTGGTTGCTTTTGCTGTTATCTGCCACCCTGAGCTGTAGCTCTCTGCCATGAGCCACTCTGCCTTATAATCTGCCAAGTACGGACTGAAACCTCCAAGAACTGTAAGTGAAATAAACCTTTCCTTCCTTAATTTTGGGCATCAGGTATTTTGTCCCAGCAAGGAGAAAAAAGTAACCAAGACAGCCACCTTCCAAAGTCTCTCTTTCCTCTGAAAAAAAATAGGGTCAGCAGTATCTGTTGACAATCATCCCAATTGGGGCAGTGAGTTTTAAACACTGACTCCAGTAAGGTCATCTGAGCCCAAGGCTGTCCTGAAAAAGAGGGATTCTGGGCTCTCCAATTATACAAGTAACTCGTGCTAAAAAGGGGCATAAACCAAAACAGACCGATGTTTCCCTTGTACCCCCAACAAGGCCACCTGTCAGAGGGACAGAACAGGTACCATGTCTGAAGAAGAGATTTCCATGTCTGTTGTGGCGGAATCTGTCAGAGAGAGTTGCTGGTGGGTGATGGAGACCACTACAAAGTGGGTCTGAGCAGGATTTAATATTAACCAATTGGCTTTCTGTATTTACTTGTGAATTGTCTGAAGTTTGGGCATCTTGTTTGAAGGTGGGCAATGGGCTCATAGTACGTAAACCTCTGTGTCACTGGTAACCCTGAGGCCTGTATTGACCTGTAAGCTGTGACACCTCAAAGGACAAGATAAGGCCACAGGTGAGAATGTTTGGCTTCAACCCCAATTAACTACAAGGAAACTGCAGCTGTAGGCTCTTCAATCCTACAATAAATATCAACCTAAAGACAAGGTAGTTCTCCTGATTGACATAATTTACTACTTGGGAAAATCCTCAGAATGTCCTACTAGATTCCCATGTTTTCTTTTGTTTTGTTTTGTTTCCAGTACTGGGAATCAAACTCAAAACCTTGCTCTTGCCAGACAGATCCCACATTTTCTTGAGTATCCTCCTCCTTTGTTTGAAAAACAAATAAATATGGACTGCCCTGAGAAGTCTGTGTCTAAACTCAGAAAATATCGAAGCTGTAAGAGAGCAAGACCCTCCTGGAGCCCTGAAATCATTTCAATTGTCTCATTTATTTAAGCCTTCGCCATCACTCGCTTGGGAGATTGTGGGCCTGATCAACCCACAATAACTAAGAGTTATTTAACCCAATTGTCAAGGGTGGCTAGGAGGGCATGAGACAGAGTAGAGTGGTGGTGGAGCCAAAAGACCTAAGGTTGTTGGGTCATCCTTCTCAGGAGCTGAGAGCAACACAGGGAGTTTTTGTTTTAAGGACCTCTCTTTTATCACCGTAAATTGATCAGGAAATCCACAAGCACACATCCTGAGCCATTAGGGTAATGCCCATACTGTCCACAGCCAGCAATCTACATCGGGGAACTGGTCTGGGTGTCCAGGCTCTCCAGTGACAACATCCCACACCCTACTCGCTACTTGAGGATCAATCATCCCCTCTGCTGGCCATCCCACATCAAAAGAAGACCATTCTAATTCACAGTGATAGATTTGACTCACAGTCGACATGATAGATTTGACTCACAGTCGACGTGATAGATTTGACTCACAGTCAACGTGATAGATTCAGGTGTGATCTGAAAATCAAGTGCATTTGGGAAAATACAAACTATACAAATAACAAACAAAATAGTCCTGGGGACTATTTACAATTACTGACCATCAATCTGGAAGAATTTTAGAGTCAAGAAATGACTCAATTCTGAGAGAAAACTCTTACAAAATTCTCCACCATGCTAAGAATAAAACTCCACCGTGTCCAATGGCAGGGCCCACATAAATTTAACCAAACATCAGTCTGGAAAACAAGTCCCTTGACAAGTTCAAAGGCACCAAATTTTAAATGCTTACCTAGGTAGGGAGGTGGAGCTCAGTTGTTCCATCTCACAGCCACAGCATCCTGCCCCACAGCTGTCTCAGGAGACAGGCTGAAATTAGTCAGGGTGCCCCGCCACACAAACATCAACCACTAAGGCAAAGAGGCACAGGGCCTCCTCAAGGAAGAACCTTGAGATCTTGCTAGGATCTCCAAATGTAATGGCCAATTGCAAAAAACACTCACAGAAGACTGAGAATAGACGAGCAAGCTTTATTCTGGTCAGCAGGACAGTAATCAGAATGCCAAAACACCAATGACCCAGGCTTTGTTCTCCAGGGCTTTATACATTAACAAGTTTCCAATCACCATCACAACTACATTACAGGGTTTTTCACAAGGTCACAAGATTTACATTTCCCGGGTGTTCGTTAGTTAGGCAGGATGAAGTTAATCTTAGCTTACCCACAGTTCCTTTTATTTATTGGTTCCTCTAGATGAAAGACTTGTTCGTCCTTTAGTGGGTTTGTGGTTAGCTAAAGGGAGGGGTAAGGAGTGAGTTCATCTTAAGTTTAAGGGACTACTACGGTGGAGGCAGGAAAAATGAAGTCACTTTAGCCATGCCAAAAGCAATAAAAATTACCAAAGGTAATGGCATTGCCAGCATCAGGGAATAGGTTAAAGGCATTTGCCTCATAGTATCCAGGAAGAATCATTCTCCAAAAAATAATTCCACTATTGCTAAAAATCACTTTAACAATGTTGTTACTGAGAAATCATAACATCATTTATACTTTTTGGAGCAATTTCTTACTTGAGGTAGTTAACTGTGTGTCAACTTGAGTAAGAAATGCCCACCTAAATTGAAAAGGTACACTTCTACGTATAGAAGACCCACAATAAGGATTGCTGCCAGAAAGTGACAAGAGAAACATAATTAAAAAGTTGCTTGTTTTTCTTCAGAGGAACTCCAGTGCTCACCTTCACCTTGGACATTGTCTCCTGGCTTCCAGTGCAAGCTCCTCATCTTCCAGCACAGAACATTCATCCTTCATGGCATACACCACTTGGTCTCTTGATATGAACTTGGATAGAGCACTACAGTGGGCACCAGGCATTCAACAGAAGGATTCAGATCTCCAGCTCATGGACAGGCCTTTTGCACTTTTCCACATCTCACTGTACAAGTGGCTATTGTATGCCAATCTTCTAAATCTACTTGTGTATCTTCCATTAAATGCTTCTCTAATAAGTACTGACTGATACAGATTCTGGCTCTAGAGAAATTCTTTAATGCCTCTAGATGAAGTTCTTTAATGGCTTTAGGAATTCCTGGATTTGGCTAATGTGATGAGATCTAAAGATGTCATGGTCTTTCCTTCTCGTACTGTGGAGAATACTAAAAGTCCTTGCTGTGAACTCTTTAAAACATACAATTGAGATCCATTTGATTGTCCTAATTTACCACTTATGAAATGGAAGGAATTAGTGACTTTATATATGAAACTTTGCAATATTTTTGGCAGAGTGGAAAATACAATGATGATTGTTGTTGCTCGTAGAATCTTTAGAGGAACTGAAGAACAGTTAGCTTAACCAACCCACCAGCAATCAAATTCTTCTTTGAGGGTAAATGTATACAGGAAAACAAGGAGCTCAAAGATTCAAATTCCTACCTACCTGCAAACACACACAAAAAAAACTTGAAAGGATCTAAGTGTGCCCTGAAAAGTAATCTCCCCTCCTTTAGCTACTGGAATAAGATTACAAAACCCGAACACAGGCCTTCATAATTTGACTAGCTGACAACAGTGTAAGTTTAATGCTCAGCCGTCAAGGGTATCTGAAGGTGAGGGCTCTGATTGGAATAGAATGTGCACTGTTATGGAACTGTTTACGAAGATCCTGATGAGGCTGAGAGTGTTGAGCATCTAAAATCTCATGAGATTTTTTTTCCCAGAGGAAGATTTCCCTAACCTGTGTTGGAGGTATATACAACCCCACCCCTGTGGAATTAGCTTCTGCTAGTATACATGAGGAAATTGATTTTGTGTTGACTAAGCCTAATAATCCTGATATTAGTGAGGGCCACCCTCACCATGCATGATTGTCTGAATGCCTACAGCAAAATTCAAACTTAAGGACACTCTTAAGGGTGAATCCTACCTATGAGGAGGTCCACTATTCTCTCAAAGTATTTCTTGAGTCTTCTCTGATAATCAAAGGCTTAGTGAGCAATATGAGAATGGGTTTTACATGTGGAATAATAATAGTGTGAAAATGATACATTTGGATCAACCTAAATTTGTTGATATGGGCCTGTTCAGCAGTGACTCTGAATTTAATGTTGCAGCCCATGGAATAAAGAAAAGTTTTAATAATTTATTTCACTCTTTGGCAGAGGGATGGATCAAAATATGGCCCACTATCAATGACTCTGAAGTGCCTTACATTTCATGGTTTTCTGTTGATGAGGGGATTTAGAGGCTTAGGGAAATGTTAAGGCTGGAAAGGTTCTGCAATGTCAATTCTAATCTGGCACACTGGGATGTTCAGAAAACGTTCCCTACATTAAAATCTTGAGTAATGAACTTGTGAGATGAGCATCACTATCCCTGAAGAGCCCTGTCACTGCTCCTCTCTTTATGCCAGATCTTAGAATAAGGATCAGAGATTCTCATTTCGTAAACATAAGGACAATGGGTTTATTTGGATTCTGAAGTGGCAGGAGTCAAGTGGCAACATATAATTGCCAAAAGCAAAGTGCATGCACTTATGAAAATGTATGATGCACTTATGAAAAATAATGATGATCAAGATAGTCTGACACCTGTAGACCCACGGTATTTACCAATTATCCATGGTGTTCCCAAAAGTGAAATACATGGGATGCCTAAAACATTTTACTAGATTTACAAAATTTAAAAAATGCAAGAGTGAAAGAACAGAGACTTATTTCAGATCAAGGTAAGTGGGAATCACAGCCCCTAATCACTCCCCAGTTCCCAGATATGAGCAAGTTTTCAGGCCCAGAACCCTTTGAATGAAAGGGAGACCAGATCCCCTTGAAGAAGGACCTTAGCACACCAAAATAATTTATATGATTAGTCTTTCTCCCATCATTCTCCAACAGGACCTAATGACTTTTAACAGAATAACAAGTTGAAGAATGTCGAATTTGGAAAGTAACTGATAGTGGTTCTAACCTAAAGCTGATTCCACAAGATTTAAAATATCATTGTGGCCCTCCAGTAAGTGTAGTGGCCTATGGAGTTCAGGTACTCAATGGAATTCTAGCAAAGTTGGTCCCATATGTCCTCAAATTCATCATGAAATTATTTCTCTTGTTGCAGAATGTGACATTGGGATAGACATACTTTGTAGTTGGCAGAATCCTCACATTGGTTCCTTAAAAAAACACATGTCCATGTCTCTAAATATGCATATATTTACAAATGTAACATCAAATTCAAAGTTATCTTTTGGTATATGGAATATGAGATATATACACCAAAAAAATACAATTAAATCTAGTTGTAAATCCCAATTAAAAGCTATTTATAAAATACAATTTTTAGCTGACTGAACCTCCACATAGTAAAAACAAATCAAAATCAAAACTATACTAACTGTACTTGAAAGAGAAATACATTTTAATTCACCTTGTACTATTAGAAGATACTGTATATTAGGTTCAAGACAATGGTTTACATAAAACACACTACATCAATATTGTTTCTAGTAAACAGTACAGATACACAGTTCAGTTGTTTATAAGTGATTTACTGAACAACAGAAACAATATAGATTCTAGGAGATCTCTATCAGGCAATGTATTTTGTGGAAAACCCATAAAGAAATGTTGACATCAAATTTTTCACTTATATATGTACAGGGCTCCATTATATGAGGAACTTTCACAAGTTTGTCAGAATAAGCTTACATATATAGGATCACTCTCCAGTGTGACATCTTTCACATAGTGGATAAAAAATGTGCTCAATCAGCACTTCCCCCACATTCTTTGTATACACTGGGTTCCTCTCCATTGTGAGATCTATGTGTATATAATGAAGACTTACTAATAACTCTTCTTCCAAATGCCTCATATGCATATGGTTTCCTTTGTGTGTGAGTTCTTTCATGTCTTTGACAAGATTGGTGTTTAGGGAATGCCTTCCCACATTGTTTGCACACATAAGGTTTCTCCCCAGTGTGAGATCTTTCATGTACTTGACAAGAATGGTGTGAAGTGAATGCCTTCCCACAGTGTTTGCACACATAAGGTTTCTCTCCAGTGTGAGTTCTTTCATGTCTTTTATAATTATTCCTTTGAGTGAATGCTTTTCCACATTGCTTGCACACATAAGGTTTTTCCCCAGTGTGAATTCTTCCATGTACTTGACAATCTCTGTGTGTAGCGAATGCCTTCCCACATTGCTTGCAAACGTAAGGTTTCTCCCCAGTGTGAGATCTTTCATGTACTTGACGGGATTGGTATTTACTGAATGCCTTCCCACATTGTCTGCACACATAAGGTTTCTCCCCTGTGTGAGTTCTTTCATGTATTTGACAATCTTCATGTGTAGTGAATGCCTTACCACAGTCCTTGCACACAAAAGGTTTCTCCCCTGTGTGAGTTCTTTCATGTCTTTTATAATTACTCCGTATAGTGAATGATTTTCCACACTGCTTGCACACATAAGGTCTCTCCCCAGTGTGAATTCTTTCATGTCTCTGACAAGATTGGTATACAGTGAATGCCTTCCCACATTGCTTGCACACAAAAGGTTTCTCCCCAGAGTGAGTTCTTTCATGTCTTTGACAATTATTTTGTGTAGTAAATGACTTCCCACATTGTTTGCACACATAAGGTTTCTCCCCAGTGTGAGTTTTTTCATGTCTTTTATAGTAAGTCCTTATAGTGAATCCTTTTCCACATTGCTTGCAAACATAAGGTTTCCTTCCGGTGTGTGCTCTTTCATGAACTTTACAAGATCGGTGTGTAATGAATGCCTTCCCACAGTGCTTGCACACATAAGGTCTCTCCCCTGTGTGAATTCTTTCATGTATGTTAGAATCAGACTTTGTAGTGAATGCTTTTCCACATTGCTTGCACACATAAGGTCTCTCCCCAGTGTGAGTTATTTTATGTCTTTCACAAGATTGCTGTGTAGTGAATGCCTTCCCACAGTGGTTGCACACATAAGGATTCTCCCCTGTGTGATTTTTTTCATGTAGTTGACAATAATTGCGACTGGTAAAAGCTTTCCCACACTGTTTACATACATGAGATTTCTCCCCATTGTGAGTACCTTTATGGCTTCCACATTGAGAGTACCTATTAAATGATTTCCAAAATTGCTTAAATACATAGGATTTCACCCCACTGTGAATTCTTTCATGCGTTTGGCAGCAACTGTGTGTATGGAATGCTTTACCACATACACAGGGTTTCTCCTCTGTGTGAATGCTTTCATGAATGTTACAACTTTGAGTATTGCAAGTTTTTCTACATTGCTCGCTTACACATGCTGTCTTCCCACTGGGAATTCTTTCATGCATTTGAAAAGCACTGGGGTTGCTGGACACTTTCACACTGTTCTGACCCTCAGTGGTCTTCTCTCCAGGGTGAGTTCTTTCACTAAGTTCAGAGTAGGATTTCCTACAATGCTCACATTGAGGGGGTTTGTCCCCATTCCGTGTCCCTGCATGCTTCTGAAAGGATTGGAATTCACTGCAGATTGTACCATGTTCATTACATGCACTCACCTTGTCATCCAATCCCAAACACTCATGTGGCTTCTCTCCATTGTGACATAAAATGGGCACATTTAATGATAAGTGCCCAGTCAGGGGCTCTCTACAAACAAGACTTTTGGCTGACTTTAAAGCAGCTTCTTCCTTGTCCACATTAGCATCTGGAGTCTGAAGGAATCTGTTTTCATGTTGACTGCAAGTTGTATATTGATAGCATTTTTCTCCCTCTTCATTTCTGTAAGAAATAAAACATCAATCACAATAAAATGCCTCCATATCAATAATTTACTGAGAAAAGTTCTGGCTTGATGCGTGCTAAGAAATTTTTATAATGAATACACTGAAAGCCCTGGAGGATACCTACAAAAAAGCACATTTCACAAAGTATAATATTTATTTGGGAATTTTAAATTGGTATATATTTGTAATACATAAGGTCAAGTTTGATTTAAGTCACTGATTCATACATGTATCACATATTATCATTCTTGACACCTTTACTTGAACACTATCCCCTTCAATCACTTCTTAATTTTACCCCCTAATTTATATTTTAGTATCTCATATAAAAGAAAACACTTGATAATTCACTTTTTGTGTCTGGCTTACTGTCTTAATATTGTGATGTAGTCTCATCTTTTTTTGCCAGAAAATATGACATTCTTCTTCTTTTATGGCTGCATACATATAGCATATTTTTTTTCAATGCTGAGAAATAAACAAGAGTCTGAGCAATAAAATGCATTTTTACATTGAGATTCTCATTGATCATTCATTTGGTCAGGGTGAACTTCATGCTGTCATTCTGCTGGTTCAGCTTACCAAAATGCTCAGAACATAAGAAGGCACTAACACCTTAAGCCTATCTCATATCCTCCTTTTCCATGCATATAATGATTGATATGTAAACTGTTACCAGAGCTTAAGTATTGTGAATTATTTCCAGAACTTAACTGCTGTGAATACCCATGCATATTCCACTTTGAGCATAAATATACATGCAACTTCATACATTTTCTTGATGTTTATAATGAAAGAATTTTTTTATAACAATGTATGAGAGAGTGTCTCGTGGCATAATGCCACTAATAACTTAACTTTCTCATATTGGAATATTTCTTTTTTCAACGGTCAGATTATACAAAATCAACCTGTATGTGTATCAGCAAAATTTCTTTGCAAGTAAATAAATTTGAACATGGCCTGATTTGTAGAGTTTCCTTGTAATATTTCTGCTCACATATGGACTCTTGAGAAGTACTGCTTTTCCTTATGAATGAAAATTACCTTAGATTTCTTGAACAATTTTTGCATTCTTCCATTTGCTGGCAGTCCCAAGTCCTTCCTGAATTATAGCCACAGAAATAAAAAAGTCACCATATCATTATATAAAACTTAGCAGTTAGCAGAGTTAGGTTCATGGAATAATATAAAAAGGCCTGAGATATTATTCAAAATGTTTTCACATTCTGCACCCATCAGAAAAAACCAATGCTCTCTCATTATATATGAGAAAACAATGTCATCCTTACCTATAGCATTTATATTCCTAAATGTTTCCCACATCACATCTCTGTAGAGCTTCTTCTGGGATGGATTCAGCAGAGCCCACTCCTCCTTGGTGAAGGTCACCGTTACATCCTCCAGGGTCAGTGCCTCCTAAATAATCACATATATATTTCCTGAAAAAAGGTTGAGACTCACACCCCGAGAATTTGAACGCTTCTTGTCAAAGTGAATGGATGATGTTCCTTTAAATGAAAACTCCATGACTTTGTCACAAAATCCATGAGTATACACATAGTTTCACAAACAATTCTGATGCTAGACTGCTTCTTCCTGTTACAGTAACAGTGGAATATAGCACTGGGTGCCAGGTAGGGTAACAGAAATTGTATTATTGCAGTTTCTTAATCAGAGGTCATAGAGGTAGCCTGCAAATCACCATTTCCAAAAAAGGGGACAGAAATATATCTAATGAAGGTTTGCAACAGATCACAGATTATACTTCTTTTCAAATCTCATTATTTATGGAGTTAAATCAGTATTTTTGTACCATAGGGATTGTTTTGTTTGGCTTTTTTGGTACCAGGAATCGAACTCTAGACCTTGCACTTGTCAGGCAGGCGCTTATGCCACTGAGCTATATCCCCAGCCTTCTTTCTCTACTGCAGATAGGCAGCATTTTGAAACGTGAATCTGGTTTTACAGAAAAGAATTTAATTGAACATTAAATAAAGGATATGCATTTTTTCCTTACTTATACTTTTATTTTATTTCTCACACCACAGAAACCATGTGATATTTACACACGTGTACCCAGTTTACTTCACTTAAGAGTGTGATGTTAAGGTCCACCCATTTAGCTAGCAATGTTTCAAGCTTATCCGTATTTACGGCAGAATACTACCCCACTGTATAAAAAAGAACACTTCTTCCTTATCCATTCGCCAATTGATGGACATTTGGGTTGTTTTAAAGTTTTATCTCTCGCAAACTCTGCCAGGAGAAACATGGGGATATATATCACTGTGGTATGCTACTGTTAATTATTTTGGGGAGAGACCAAGAAAGGGAATAGCTGCATCAAACAGACCCTCTAACTTTTGTTTTTTTGAGGCATCTGAGAAGAAAGTGTTTAAATGAGAAGGGTACCAATGGAAGGGTAGTGGAAGAAAAGCAGAGACAATGAAAATAACAGAAGGATAAAGAGGAAAGAGTTTCATAATTACGAGGAGATGGGCCTGAGGGCATAGCAGGAGAGAGGAAGAAAAATAAGACATACCATGTACAAGTAAAAATTCCTAAGATGAATGTTATCACTACATATAGATGAAATGTACCAATAAAAGAAGAAATGGAAGGCTTATTAATACTATCTAAATGATAATGGAAAAAAGATGTTCTTGGAGCAAATCTATACAAAATGAAAATAGGGTCCAGTTGGCATAGTATCATATACCTCAGTGATAGCAAGTGATCACCTTGCACTCAGGTATAGAAAATCCTAGGATAGTATAAGTGAGATTAATGAGGGGAAGGACATGTATAAAATATATTAAACACACTAAAAAGGAAGATATCACAAAGTGATTAGGTACTAATTACAAAAGGGCAACTTCAGCCAGGTGTGATGGTACCTGCAAGTACTCCCAGCACTTGGGAGGCTGATGTAGGAGAATTTCTGCGAGTCTGATGATTAGCAGGAGTTCAAAGTCCAGCCCCAGCTATGAGGTGGCTTCACAGTCAGTCAACATCTCAAGTTGAGACATTATGTCAGACCACCCCCATAAAAGTAAAACTTAAAGAAAATATGATGTCACTTACAAGTCACTCCTTTGCTCTATTCAAAGAATTACAACTATGCAGTATAACAGATGACAACATTCAACACCTTGTGAGCAAGGTGGTACCTTGCATACTTTACATAAAACACTTTCAGGTTACACATTTTGTTACAATCTGCATTTTGTAGACAGAATGACATAATAAATCTCAGGGAAGAAAGGCAGCCTTCTAAGTATCCACATATCAATAGAATAGTGACCCATGATGCATCTTGTGTAAAGCATATCTGAAAGTAATCATAACATTTTATTTACGTGCTGGAAGAGATATGTATTTGGATATCTGGAGTGTATACTCTTCCATTTTATCTAAATAAATTACATATTGAAAAGGAAAGATAAACTTAAATACTTTAGGATTGTATAGTGAAGTGTCTTTTAGACACAGGAAAAGTTTCCTCAGAGGAAACAAGTAGCTACCAGAATTAGAAGGAGAAACGAAGTCTATGAAAACCATGGGAAATAAATAAAACAAGACTAAAATATTTGCTGTGTACACAGTACAAAGATTTTATATAGCGTGTAAAGATCAATGTACACAAATCTCTGGAATATATAAATCATATGTAACTCAACAGAAACACTGAATAGAAAACAAGATCAAATCAAAGAAAACTGAGGTGTGGAAAAACATAGTATGTCTCATGCAAAGAGGGAAAACCAATGGATACACTCCACACTCATCTCCTTTGCTTTAGAGTTTGGTAAAATCAACAGACCAGGGACTTTTTCCCAGCGTCCAGAAAATATATTGTGCTATCATTCTTGTAGAGAGATGTGATTATTGTTAAGTAAAGTTGAAAAATCTTGAACTTCATGACCACAGAATTCATGACAATGCACTTTTCCCTTGATTCAAACATCAGCATTTGTCAACAGTGAGACAAAAAATGCCCCAAAGTATTTCCCTGTGCAACATCCATAATACTTATTAAAAATTACATGGAAAGAAACTAAAACAACTCTATTCATGGAGAATCACACAAAGTAAACTGAGGAAAAGTTGCCAAAGAACAAGAGTGGTCAAAAGGATGAAACTCTTCTCTCATCCGAGGTCTCAGTGCTGAGCAGAGGAAGGCACCCACAATCAGTTGAAGTTTGACCTTTCACTTTTCCCAGTATATCTTTTGAACTCAACTGTGTATTCTTTGTGGAGCACTAGCCAATTCTATAACAAAAAACAGTGTGCCCAAAATCAATGCACCATGCAAAATGACCAAAATGCTGACAAGTTCAGAGTACAGTCCTAGTACATTACTTAAAATGAAAGTTGCTTCCAAGGCATGTGGTATTTTTCATCATGAAAAGTCATCATTCTGAAGTTTGGAAAATGTAGCACAGTCTCACCATTAACAGAAATGAATATATTTCCTTAAAGTGGCTTATGATAAAAATAGAATGCATTTCTATAGTACAGAAAATGATGACAGATTCTCTCCTCCAAAATCTAGGGAGAATTTCACTTCAAAAATTCTACAACAGGGGCTGGGGATTTAGCTCAGCGGCAAAAGCGCCTGCCTGGCAAACGCAAGGTCGTGAGTTCGGTTCCCGGTACCGGAGAAAAACCAAAAAAAAAAAAAAATATTCTACAACACACAGAACTAATTTCAAATTCATAGATACTTCTATAGGGTATCAGGTTTCCAAGGAAGTCATTCACAATGATCCCACACATTATCAATGAAAAACATTTTCAATATTCTTGACATTAAAAAGAATAACTGATGATGTTTAATTTAACCAAGCATTGTGATACTGCTTTACAGTTATACTTGGGAAATCAACACCTGTAATCATGCCACTCTGAGGGACTGAGACTTGAGGATAACAGTGTTGAGTTCAGCTTGAACTCCACAATAAGACACATTCTGAAAATTCTGTAAAAGCCTTTTTCAGGAGCTGATTTTCCTATCTTCCTGCATATTTTTCCCATATTATCTGTACTCCTCCTTGTTCCTACCTTTACAGAAAACTTTTTGTGGCTTCCACTGATCTGCAAGCACACCTGCACTTGGTACTTTACCCCTGATGCAGTACAGTTTGTCATCAGAGTCCCTACCTCATTCAGCGTGTCCTTTTGTGAACACTGTCTATAAACTATCAGTGAACAATAGCAATTATGTAAGCAGTGGTACTTTTTTTATGTGCACTAAATCATCAATTATATGTACTTTTGAGTACTGTACTTTAAGGGATTTGAAAATGTGGGTTTAAAAGTCAGTCCCTCATGAAGACTGTCCTTTACAGCATTAGTTATCACCTTCCTTTATTTAAATATAATTTTTGGCACTATAAAAGCTTATTTATTGGTTAATTTATTCATTTATTGCACTGCTCTGGATATGAGAAAGGAGTTTTAGTATGGTTGGCAAGGACCCCAATAATGATTTTCATCACACTGCAAAATAAACAGTATTCTGCAATTTTTATATGACTTGTAAATATGCTTTAATGACTTTAAAATTATGTGTAAGTGGTTGGTAATTTTGAAATTTACCATCATGACATAAAGTGCAGAGTGGAGAATACAATTTGTGTTTGAGATCTCATATTTCTTTTTCTTTCTTTCTTTCTTTCTTTCTTTCTTTCTTTCTTTCTTTCTTTCTTTCTTCCTTTTTTTGTACCAGGAATCAAACTCTGGACTTCATGCTTGCCAGGCAGGTGCTGTGCTGCTGCTGGGCTATATCCCCAGCATGGGGATCTCTATTTCAACTTCTAATCAATTTAGCACATTTCTGACTCTTTTCTGCAACTGGGACAAAATATCCAACAACCTCAATTTAAAGAATAACTGATTATGTTGACTCGCTGTTTCAGTTCATGCCCTCCTTGTTCCAATTTCAGAAGGGCAGGGCAAGGTTGGAACGGAGGAAAAGGTACTCAAACCATGGCAGTCAGAAAGAAGGGAAAGGTGAGACTAGGACAAACATGAATAGAATTTTCTATGCCATGACCCTAGTAACCTATTTCCAAAAATCTCCATCTCCCAAGGGCATATTCTGACACTGAACTCACCAGTGAATGCATCCACTGAAAGACAGGGCCCACAGAAACCATTCAATTTTTGTACTTCGAGACTTTCTGTGAGTACTGTAAACTATAATACTTAGTGTGTTTCTGGGTTAAAAAGTAACAAAAAACACAGTCCAGTCTCACCCACACAGAAACTTCATGTAAGTCACGAGTCTCCCCTTAACCCTCCTGCTCACTGCACTGCCTGGTGAGAAGTGGGGCTGCACAGACTGAGAAGGGAATGCCAAGGCTCTGGACACAGTAAAATCACCTGTCTTATACAGAAAGGATTCTTATTCCTGGCAGAAGCCTCAGCCCCTTCCTGAGGGCCAGAGAAGACATAACGTGTACCAGACAGTGTTGACAGATAGGAACAAAGATTTCTTAACAGATGCAGTGAGGCATAAATCCTGCCAAAGCTGATTCTGCTCATTTGCAACAAGAATCTATGCCTCCAACAAAAACCATACTCTTGCATTTGCTCATTTGGTCCTGCACAATCACCTTCTTGGGGATTGAGATCTGCCAGTTCCTTCCCATGCAACCAGTCAGCAGAAGCCACGGTGCAAGTCAGGCTGGGTCAGCCTGGGGGTCTCTGAGCAACACTTCATGAGCTTTTGACTAAGCTTCCTGAAAAGGAGGATTCTATTCTCTGGCCAGCAGGTCACATTTGACAGCTCATACAACTCAAACTCAGCCTCACAGATACAAAGCTGCTTGGTGTGCTGCCCAATGAGCCAGAAGGAAAACAAAGACAGTCCACTATCTGCTCTAGAGAAGCCCAAATGATAGAAGATAACATCCCTTGCCTGCCCAGCCTTCAGCCCAGGGATACTGACTTGATCCAGCCTGTTGGATTGATGATTTCAAGCAGGATTTAGTCCAAGCTTTGCAGAGCTCCTTGTGTTTTCTTACTGTATCCTGTGGGCTCTTTATACTTATTGTACCTGTTGATGGGATCACAGGTCCACTACTGTACTTGCAGATTCAAAGACACATAGGGAATAACAATAAATTCAAAGAAGAATCTGGGTACAGGCCATGGAGAACACTGTGGGCCAGCAGGAAAGTGCTAACATAGTCAGAGTGTAGAAAATTGAGACACTTAGCTTTATGTTACAGATTTTCTCACCATTATTTCTCAATCTAATCATTTTCCATGAAAAATAAAAGCATGCCCATAGGGAATATAATTATTTAATAAAAAATTGTTGCAATTTGTTAGCAGCAATAATATAAAGTAATCAAGATGAAATTAACATTTTCAAGTGCCTCAGACAGGCACATTATTTGAGCCAAGTCACAAGGAAATCCAACTTTCTAACAACTAATCATACCTACAAGGCCAGAGTGATAACTACAACATAGGCCCACCCTCAATCACTTTCTTGTGATGAGGCTGGGACAGCTAGGAATACAAAATAGTACTTTTCCCATAATATCCACTTTCCTCTTCACAGTTTAAAAGTTTTTCTCCATAGGCATATTAATTTTTCCAAAGTCATGTTCTCACCCTGATGGTTGGACTTCTATTGTCACATTTATTGGTTTCAGAGCTGCCTAGGATATTAGTAAGATTATGTCTGAGTATATCAGAATGAGGATAAAAGGAATGCCCTGTGTAATTACATCTACTGCATGGCTCCTCCCCCTCAAGCTCCTTCCCTGCTGATGAATCTCCATTAGAAGAATGAGAATTGATGCTGGAAGCTTGAAACAATTTGAGACCAACAACCAAATGGAATGGCAAATACTAGAGCTCATCCACAGAAAAATGGGGAAGATGTCATTTTCCCTTTTTATCCACTGATGGCACAAGCTTATTGGTTGCTGTGAATGGCACACAGGGTAGGCCACCCCTCCTGAGTTTGTGTCCTACAAGCCAGTCATCCACAGAGAAACACTAAGCTCTACAAATGGGCTAAGTGATTCTTACTCACATATCATAACTCATCACAAAAACTAAGTATGTCTTTCTTTTGCCAAACATGCCCTTCACAGACAGTCTTCTTAGATAGTATTTACTATCAGATTGCATCAAATCACTGTAGGTTAAAAAAGAAGAAAGCATACATTTTACATTAAGAGCCCTACGGCAATCAGAGTCACATCCTCAGAAATAATAAAAACACAAAGTAATCTGTATGTGAGACACCAGGTTTCTAACACTATGCAGCTTGTCTCGTTAGAAGTATTTCATGCCCCACACGGATTTAAAGCAATAAAAGATGTTTTGTCATGATAAATTGAAGTTATCAAAAACTCCTTTTTAAAGGACAAAATTTTTAGAAAAAACAAATCAAATATAAATTGTCCATTTTTCCCTGTGCATTGGTTCCCCTAGTATTCCAGTTTACCACAGGGCCCAGGTGATCTATTTTTAGTGACTGACACCTTCTGCTCATTCTTTTAAAATTATTTCAGTACACTTAAACCTCAACTAATGCATGTAGCCAGTTCCATGATAAATTCTAAGAATCCTAGCAGATTCTAGCCCTTTCACAAAGTGTAACTGCCCTAAATTTGAATCGTTCTGAGTCTGAATCAGTCCATTCAATTGAAATTCTAGATGTGAACTTGTGTTACAAGACCTATGATGACAATTTGGAATTATACTACAGAAAATTGGCGGGGGGGGGCCTCAATGGATTGTGACATTACAGGAAATAAAATAACTTACATACTATATTATTGGGCCATACGCTAGAGGTAATGAAACAAGTTTCTAACAATCTTTTCTTTTTGGTTTTCTTAGACCTTATTAAGTTGTAATTTTTATTAGTACATGTGCACAGTATATAATGATTGTCTTTATTATGGGGAATTGGTATATGTGCAGAGCAAATCTCAATTCATTTTTCCTCCTCTTGCTTCTCCAAGCTCTTACATTTGCCAGCATTGTATTTATTTATCATATAAGTCCTTTAAAACATAATTAGAGAAACCTTGAAATATTTAAGATTATGTGTCTGATTTACTTCAGTTAACATTATGCTTTCAAGGTACATCCATTATCCTACAAATAACTCAAGTTTTTGTGCATCTTTATGGCATAGGAGTACTCAATTGTGTATAACTAGCACGTATTCTTTAAGCATTCATCTCATGACAAAGAAATAGGCTGCATCCAATATTTAGCATATGAATTGTGCTGCTATAAACGTGAGTATGCTTACATCCCTGAGGAATAATATCTGACACTTTTAAGAAGACACCTAGAAGAATAGCTGGTCAGATTTAAGTTATAATTTTAGTTTCCTGAGAAATCTCCATTAAGATTTGCAAAGTGGCTGTACCAGGTTACACTGCAAACAACAATGAAGATTTACACCTATTTCTATGCTGACTTCCTTGCATTTGTTTGTGGTTGATTTTTGATTATAGCAATTCTTTCCGGAGTGAAATGGAATCTGAGCTGTTTGAATTTGCATTTCTTAGGGGCTGGGGATTTAGTTCAGCAGCACAGCGCCTGCCTGGCAAGCATGAGGTGGTGAGTTTGATTTCTGGTACCAGAAAAAAAACAAAAAACAAAAAAAAAAAATTAATTTGCATTTCTCAAATGGCCAGCAATAGTGAACATTTATTTATGTATTTATTGGTGATAGTTTTCTGCACCTGAGAAGAATCTATTCATTTCAGACCCATTTTTGCTGAATTCTTGTATTTGTCGCTCCCTTTTTTCTTTGAGTCCTAAGGTTGATTAAAGCTTTCCTTATTCATAATAAAAATGTTGAGAGGTTCTTCAATATGTTCTCTAGCCTTCTAATGGTGGGCAATGCCAATTTTCTTACAAACTTCCCTCCAACACTGGCATGTTAAATATTTTGTGGATATCCCTTAAAAACCCCATAAAACAAGCCATTACAGAATGACCTGGTGTGGGGCTGGGGATTTAGCTCAGCGGCAAAAGCGCCTGCCTGGCAAGTGCAAGGTTGTGAGTTCGGTTCCCAGTACCGGAGAAAAACCAAAAAAAAAAAAAAAACAGAATGAGCTGGTGACCTCCTTAAAACTAAATTTATAAATTAAATAGTGGCAATAAGGCCCAAGAGTTTAATTTCTTAATATTTTAAATTTTCTACATTGTGATTCAGAGGGTTTCACAATAATACAGAGAAACAAGTCACCACTGTGCTGAAGTGACACTGTAAAGTATGAGAGTTTTCTTTATTCTTGAAAACCTGTCTCTTACGAAGATCACATAGGTCACCAGCACCTCCAAAATTACAAAGGTAAAAAGGCCTGTTATCATTCTGAGTTTGCTGACACATACACTCAATTAAATGACATGGTTTATAGGCACAGGTTCTTACCTCATTTGCCTTAGGTATGGTTACATAGAAAAATAAAAAAATCAACGCTATCCTTTAATGAAACAATAGAGACAAAACTTACCTGACACATCCTGGTCACTTAAGGCACTGCGGCTATTTCAGTGGTTTGTACCTGTTAACCCAATATGGTATTTCCAAACAAAAGAATTTCTATTACATACAGTCCAATATCAGATAGTAGTTAATGTATTTCTTTCCAACCCAATGGTATATATATATATATTGATAGATGCATTTAGTGTTTCTCAAACATTATTCAAATTACAGTACTCAGACAACAAGGCAATACTTCACTGCAAATCAATCTCATGAGAGAATGTTTAAAAATGTTTCAGCCCTTACACAAATCACTTCAACACTTAAAATTATTGGGGGGAAAAAGTGTTTTTTGGGACATTCATTATGTGATAGCTACAGCAAAAACTACTGCAGTCATCTTAACTCATTCTGTTCAAGGTGATCAAGCTATGAATAGGTACTTTTAAAATAATACCTCTCAACTGCTAACTCAGATGAACACTGCTTTTAAAAAGTCACAATAACTTTGTGTAACAGTCTTCTGATGCAACAACCATTAACAAGTTCTCTGGACAAACAATCAACTTAGTTGAGATGTGAGTTACTATTCTACGTGCATCATATCTATCCCATTTAACCATTCAGAGTCCTAAGAGGAAGTCCAACACCTTCTCCATGGTGCCTTTTATACAAATCTGGAAAAGACAGAGATATTACTAATGTCCAGGACTGATTGCAACTCAAATATTATAAATTACAAATGAATGCTCACCACATCAATTTAAATCTCCTGAATGATGTTGTCCACTGTCTAAATCCCCAAAATTGATTTTATGGCTTCAACCTTCACATTTGCATTTTTACAACTATTGAAATTACATCTGGTTGTTTTTTATTACAGTTCTATACACCCTTATATGCTGTTCCAGCAGACATTCCATATCAAGCCCATGATAACTTCCACACAGTTGAGTCTGCTCAACTCACCATAGCAAGGAAGGAGCACAGAAAAATGGGAAGAGCCACAGATGAAGTACAGTTTTCCAGGATATTTCCCTAGTGAACTTCTTTCACCCAAGCCCCACTGCCTTACAGGACACCCTGCTGCTGAACATATCAATGGGTGAATCAACAAAAAACTATAAGGTCCATATAATCCAATCAAATTTTAACACAGAAGATACTTGGGAGATATTTTACACATAAGCCACAACACCAGGTCTGTTGTTGAAAGAAAAGTCAGAGACGTAAGCCAACCCAGTGACATTCACACAAAAATATCACACAAGAGTCAGCAGATCCACCATAACTGCCCAGTTGTCAGGGCCCAATAGGATGATAAGTGGAGGAGCACGCACTGAGTTGGCCATAATAGTGCTTTGGACATGATTAAGTCACCTCATTTGCACAGCACAGGATGATGAGGGCCTGGCAGTTTCTCAGGCTTGCCCTGAAAGCCAGAAAAAAACAAAGGCATAAAAGCAGCACTTGACATACAGAAACAAGACTCCTTAGTGGTTGCAGAGGTAGGTCTTTCCAAGACTGCTTCTGTCAATGTGTCACTGACCTTATGCCTCCAACACAGCCTCACTCCTGTCTTGGGTCACTGGAACCTGCACAACACCATTTACAGGATTAGAGATCTCTCAAAGCCCTTCCCACGCAACCTGCCATCAGGAAATGTCACAGAACTAGGCAGAGTGAGCCAGCTAGGAAGGGTTTCATCAATACACTGGGAGCTTCTGACTTAGGTTCCTGACAAAGATTCTTAGCTCCAGACAGTGTGCCTGCTTGGACAGTTCACAGGACACCAACCTGTCTTCACTGCTGCCCCATTATCTGCCCTCTGAGCCAAAAAAGGACAAGACAAAAAAATATACACTATCTCTTTAAGAGGAACCCAAATGATAGAAGATAACAAAACTCTTTCTTTTTTTTTTTTTTTTCCTCCGGTACCAGGAACCGAACTCATGACCTTGCGCTTGCCAGGCAGGCGCTTTGCCACTGAGCTAAATCCCCAGCCCCCAAAACTCTTTCTAACACAGGCTTCCTCCGAGGATATTGACTTCAGCCAGCATGAGGGATCACAACATTTGCTCCAAGATTTCCAAGAGCTGCCACTGTCTTACTATACTCAAAGTGCTCTTTCTAATCGCTGTCCCTTAACATCATGTCACAAGCTTAACCTTGCACTTCCAGATTCAATAACTCATAGAGTAACTACAGAACCAAAAGTAGTGGGCCACACACCTGGGCAGGACACAATGGAATAAAAAGCGAAGTTTCAAGTTGTTAGAGGACAGAAATTCAACTGAGGCAGTTGATTTCACTCTGCAGCATTTCCCACACTTTATCTCTCAATCTACATATTTTCAGCAAAAAATACAAAAGCATGCTCAAATGAGATATCACTAACACATGAAAAAGCTAGCATAATATATTAACAATATTCTGCAAAATGAATGAAGATGAAACTAAAGGAAACACTTCAGCTGCCTCAGAAAAGCCAACTTCATTATCCAAGATCACACACACACACAAAAGCTGAATGCTAAGTACTGATAATGTTCTTCACCATGAGGACCAGAATGATTGTTAAAAAGCAGCAGCACACTCACTCAGTCCTTTTAATGAGGCATTGAACATACATTTAACCCAAGCATTTAACAAAGTGCTGTATAGTACAATTTCTTCACTTTAAAGTTTGAAAGCCCATCCTCCTATTACTCACTTATTTCATCAAAGGTAAGGTCTGACTTAAAGTCCCATGACAGGTTATCTTGAGTGTCAGCCTGATCCAGCTTGAGAGATGCCAAGAATCTTAGTAAAGTACGTATTTGAGTGGCAGCACAAACCTCCAAATCATCTGCACATTTATCACATCTTACTGTAATTTGTCAAAATCAGCAGACCTTGTAGAGATTCTCTTTGTATAAAAAGGACAGAGAAAGAAAGTTCTGCATCCCAGGGTCCAAGAAGGAAGAGTATGCTGCCATTCCATTGTTTTTCAACGTGGAGCTCTGCTTAAAGTCCCTGGCCTTGGGGCTGGGGATTTAGCTCAGCGGCAAAAGCGCCTGCCTGGCAAGCGCAAGGTGGTGAGTTCGGTTCCCGGTACCGGAGAAAAACAAAAAAACAAAAAAACAAAAACAAAAACAAAACAAAAAAAAAAAGATGGTCATGCTACCCTTGTAAAGGGAACAATCCAATAGGAAGAGTTAACAATCATAAATATATATGCAACACATGCCAGTGCACCCAACTATATAAAACAAATGTTGTAAGGCATAAAGATCAAATAAGCACTAATTAAACTGTATTGTGGAATCTCAATACCCTACTGTCACAAGAAGGTAGATCAACTAGACAAAGCAAATAGTGGAACTGAATGAAACTTTTGAACAAATGAACTTAGTAGATGTCTAGAGAGTGTTCCCCTCTACAACATCAGAACACATCTTCTTCTGAGTTGCAAACAGGATGTTCTCCCAAATAGACCACATACTAGCTCAGAGAACATACTTAAGTAAATGCAAAAAACCTGAAATTATCCCATGCATATTATCTGACCACAGTGCAATGAAATTGGAAAACAATGGCAAAAGAAACCATAACAACTTTATAAACACAGGGAAATTAAATAGCACACTCCTGAACAACAAATGGGTCACAAATAAAATTAAAGAAGAAATAGACAGTTCTTAAAAATTAAATGATAATGACAATACAGCATACCAGACTTATGGGACACAATCAAAGCAATCTTAAGAAAGAAATTCATAGAACTGAATACCCATAGGAAAACAGATTAAGCACAAAAGAACACTTAATACTGAACCTCAAATTTCTAGAAAATGAAAAGCAGGCTAAGCCAAAAGCTCATATGAGGGAGGAAATTATTAAGATCAGAGCAGAAATTAGCACACTGAAGACTAAAAAACACAATACAAAGAGTCAAAGAATTGAAGAGTTGGTTTTTTTAAAGATTAAATAAAATCAAGAAATCCTAATATAAGTATATCAAAAAAGGAAAGAAAACACTCAAATCCATGCAATTAGGCAAGAAGAGGGTGAAATCACAATAGTCCCTGCAGAAATCCAGATCATTTATATCTACTTTGAAAACCTGTATTCCAGTAAGATGGAAAATGCAGAAGAAATGGACAGATTCCTAGATATGAATTATCAAAGCTTAATCAAAAAGATTGACAAATTCTAAATAAACCAATATGAATCAATGAAATCAAAGATGTAATTAAAAATCTACCAACAAAGAAAAGCCCATGCCCTGATGGATTCAATGATGAATTCTACAAGAAATTTTGATTAGACCTAACACCGTTACTTCTCATACTCTTTAACAAAACTGAAAGTGAAGCAATATTAGACTAGAGAAAGAAATATAAGGAATACCAATAGTAAAGGAACAAGTTAACTTAACATTATTTGCAGATGACATGACACTTTACATAGAAGACCCCCAAAGCTCCACTAAAAAGCTGCTAGATTTAATATGCAAATTCAGTAGCATAGCTGCATACAAAATCAACACTCAAAAATCATTAGCTTTCCTGTACATGCATAACAAACTCACTAAGAGAGAAATTAGGGAAACAACACCTTGCACAATAGCATCTAAAAAAATGAAATACCTAGGAATCAATCTAATGAAGGATGTAAAAGTACTCTACATTGAAACTATTGTTCAGAAATAGGAGATTGAAGTGGATACCAGAAAATGGAAAGATATCCCTTGTTTTGGGGGTAGGAAGAACCAATATAGTGAAAATAGCCATACTTCCAAAACTATTATACAATTGTAATACAATTCCCATCAAAATACCAATAGCACTTCTCACAGAATTAGAGAAAACCACAATAAAATTCATTTGAAACCAAAGACCAGGCAATGAACATCACAATCCCTAATTTGAAATTGTACTATAAAGCTACTGTGATAAAAACAACATGGTACTGGCACACATACACACACACACATACAAACAACAGACTCAAAGATCAATGGTACAGATTAGACGATGCAGAAAGAACTCTACACATACCCAGCCACCTTATCTTTGATAAAGGTACCAAACACATTCACTGCAAGAGAGATAGCCTCTTTAATAAATAGTGCTGGAAAAACTGGCTCTGCACATACCGAAGATTAAAAATGGACCCACATGTTTCACCATGCACTAAACTAAATCTGAAATTGATCAAAGATCTAAATATTAAAACAGAAACATCAAATCTGCTGGAGGGTAGAATTGGTAAAACTCTTGAAGACAATGGTATAGGCAAAGACTTTATGAATAAAAACTTGATCACACAGGAATTATCACAAGGGATCAACACCTGGGCTATCATCTTACTAAAAAGTTTTTGAACTGCAAGAGAAACTACCAACAGAGTGGAAAAAGTGTTTGCCAGCTGTTCCTCAGACAAAGGATTACTATCAAACATATGTAAAGAACTCAAAAAGGCAGATCTCCCAAATTTAAAGACCCAATCCAAAACTGGGCATCTAAAATGAATACACACCTCAGATGAAAAAATACAAACAGCAAATAAATATATGAAAAAATGTTCAACATCATTGGTCACTTGAAAGATGCAAATTAAAACAACACTGAGATGCCATCTCACCCCAGAAAGAATGGCTATCATCAAGAAATCAACCACTAACAAATGCTTGTGGGGCTGTGGGGAAAAACAAAACACTTTTCCACTGTTGGTGGGAGTGTAGATCAAGCACTATGGAAATCAGCATGAAGATTTCTCACTAAACTAGGATTAGCGGTCCTAATCCTAAACAGTTATTCCTCTTCTGGATGTCTTCCCAGGAGAATTAAAAACATCATACCATAGCAACGTATGTGCACCATGTTGATACCAGCACAATTTGTAGTAGCTAGATCTTGGAAACAACCCAAATGCCTATCAACAGAGGAATGGATAAAAAAGATGCATCTTTATACAATGGAGCACTACTCAAGCATAAAGGATAAACTTGAGACATTTATAGGTAAATGGATGGAACTTGAGACCATACTCATAAGTGAAATAAACCAGACTCACGGTTGTAAACATCATATTGTTTCCCTACTGTGAGATGCTGAAAGAGTAAGTAAGATCCAATTTGTACTAGATATATTGTAAAATTGGAAGAAACTTCAGAAAAAAAGAGAAACTGGGATGGGGGAATGGAGAAAAGAAGGAAGGTCAAAGCAAAAAATATACAGCAAGATAGATATATGAAAATCTATTTATCTATCAATTTATCTATATATGACAGTTAAGATAATTATACTACTAATTTCTCTAAGTCCACTGCAATGAAAGGTTTGTGTTAATATTGTGTGAAAAATTAAATGCCAATACCTCATACTTTGAGTACAATTTAAAACAATACACATATATTAACCATTGGTACCCTCTTATTATCTTGTTTTTAAATTTTTATTTTTTCTCTTTAAAAATAAAAAAAAATAGAGTGAAAAAAGAAAATAAAATATGGGAAACAGTATAAGAAAGTCTACTAATAAGAAAATATTCCAAAAGAATTTTAAGTAAAAATATATTAAAGTGATTTTAAAAAGAGCCAAAATTAAGTTAGAATTTCTGGAAACAATAAAATAGTTTATGAAATTAAAATACAGATGGAAAGCTCATGAGAATTATGTTGATTCTTTACAAGTAACAAAGAAATACCTAGAAAAAAGATTTTATTGAAAGAAAAGTATACTCACCTCAAAATGACAATATCACATATGCAGATAATGTATAGAATGGCTTACAGAAGAAATGAAAAATCTATGCATTACACAGAGACATAAAGCACAAAAAAAGGAAAAGAAACAATTAAATTTCACTATAAGCCTATGACACTCATTAAACTACAGAAAGTCGAGTGTTGGTTGTATGAGTAATAAATGTAATAGTAATATTACATAGCAATATTACTATTAATTACATAGTAATATTACTATTAATTATATAGTAATAGTAATAAATATTATTAGTAATAATACTACCTACTTGTGGTGTTCATGTGTATGACATATATTAACATTTTAGATGGATATTCACTCTGTGAACCATCAAAAAGGCTCCTGAACATCCATGATATTTTCTTACATCTGCTTCTATGGCAGCAAGAAATACAATGTTTACCATGGCATTTATACAAGTGACAAAACTAGACCAGCCTGCTATCCCGTAACTGTGGAAAGGTAAATAAGATGTTATGGACATAAACACTGCACTGCAGATGTTTGGAGGAGTTAACATGTACGTACAGCAATGCAAATAGAATGGAATATAAAACTGAATGAATTAAGTAATACGTAAGATAAACTCTTTGACATAGTCCTGTTTAGTCACACTAAAGTATATGGTTACATAATGCTGAGGTATAGGTCACTGTTAGAACACATGTAGAGTGCTTATCAATCTCTAGGCTTTACTGCAGGCATAGAATGTGTACATACAGCCAGGCAGTATAATTCACCAGTGATGAGCAGGGGCATAAGAGTGTAAAGAATAAAACACTGTAACAGAATAGTCAAAGAGCTCAATAACGATATTTGGGGCAATATTTCTTTCTATTAAGGGTAATCCTGGGGGCTGGGGATTTAGCTCAGTGGCAAAAGTGCCTGCCTGGCAAGCGCAAGGTCGTGAGTTCGGTTCCCGGTACCGGAGAAAAACCAAAAAAAAAAGGGTAATCCTGTGCGCTAATATTGATCAACATCCCTGGCCTCAACCCATGAGCTGCTCTAAGTTTTGCTCATGCTGTATGTTATAATTTCAACAAAAATTCTGAAACATTCTCACATGTTTTCTGATGTGTACAATGACCGTCATCTGAAACCCACTCATTTAGCAGGTGCAGGGGACAAATAAGCTGCTAAATGAAAAGGCACTCCAAATTACGAAACAAAAACTACAGCACAAGGCAAATTGACAGCTCTGCACCCCAAACCCAAGCTCAGTGGCTCTCCCTAAAGTACTTGCTCTCTAAACTTGCATACCCGCTTCCCTGTCCTCACTATCTGCACTATATTTCAGATATCAGGGGTGTGAAAAGAGAACAGGTTCTCAGTTTGATGCTGTATGATGACATCCACAGGGACAGGTAGAGCCCAGGTTAAAAAATGCCTTGAAGTGAAGCTCTGTGCTTCATCTCAGCTGTGCCCTCAATAACAGGCCATTGCCATGGGCTTTCCTACAATATCAACAAGGTCTGTTGTCACCCTGTGGAGAACCCAAGACACACTTACAGGGATTTCAGGGATTGCAATTTCTTATTTATGGGAACACAGAACAGAGGTTCAAGGTCATCTCTTTTCCCAGAGAGACAGCAATCACTGCAAAGGAGAAAGTGTTTTCTAAGTGATGGTGCTAGACATGCCTGCCTTTGGCCCATTAAGTCATGGGAAGAAATGAGGTTAAATTAAGAGGAAATGTGAGGTCACAGGCTTGAGCAACCCTGTGTAGAAAGGTAGATGATGATTCAAGCTTAAAACAATAGGATGGTTCCCATACTCAGGATAAGTTAAAACACGGAAAGGAAGTTGTTTCTCTTCAACCCTGTACATGCTTGGTGTCTGCCGGTCATAGTACTCAGTCTAATCACTGAAAATTTCCATCTTGTCTTCCTCATTTTGATGAGGCAGTATGGCCAGAGTAGGAAACCTCTGCATAAAATTCACACTCACACACACACACACACACACACACACACCTGAAAATCCATAAGCAAAGAATAACCCTAAGTCATGTTCCGCTTTCCAAACAGTATTATACTGTTCTCCTGATTTGGTTGCTCTGAAGAATCTGGTTAGTATAGCATTCCAAACTGGAAATATGCTGGCCATGGTGGCACACTTCTGCAATCCCTGCACACAGGAGGCAGAGGCAGGAGCACCTCTTGAATTTGTGGCCAGCCTGGGCTACACAATGAGGTCAAGTCTAGCCAAAACTGCATACTGAGACCCTATCTCAAAATAAATGCACACACAAAAATAAAAACAGGAAACAATCGGTGTCAGGTTTTACACAGAAGCATATGAAGAGTTGAAAGAATGAGTCTACAGATGCTACCTAAGTTTCAAAGGGAAAATATCTTGATCAATCCAAAGGAAGGTGAAAATAAAGTTTATTGAAAATAAACAAAATATATCTGATCAAGCATTGGTAAGCCATGGATCCTTTAAACTTGCTCACCACACCAATCCTTATCTGTATTTGGGGAAATTTATGTAACACAAAGCAAAATTCATAATAAAATGCTAAATATCTCATGTACTTTACTGAAAATAATATACTTTAAAATCACCAGTTGTCTACTTGTGATGTCCTGATTCTTACAGAGCAGTGACTCATCATTTTTATCCTCAACCATAATCAAGTATTGCAGCATGCACCCCTAGTGTGAAAAACGAGTAAAATTCAAAATTAACAGTAAAATTTGCACAAAATAACGTTTTTCTTCATTGCTATAGACTTAACTCAGGGCCTCACAAACATTATACAAGTTAATTTAAAGTGAAAGTACACCCCAAAATATTTACTTAATATTGAGACAGGGTCTTGTTCCATTATCCAGGCTGTGCTTGGTGATTTAATACTCCTGTCTCAATCTCTGAGGTGATGTCATGAGGTGCGCACCACAATGACTCAGTGATATTTACTTTATCCAAGCAGACATCTTGGTAAATCCTGGTGATTTAAGAAATCCAATTTGAAACCAATAAAGGGGCACAGGTCTGTCATCCCAGCAAGCAAGTAGGTGGAAAATGTATCAAAACTTTTTTGTGCCTGGGCAACTTAGCAAGACATGGTTTCAAATACTTTTTTAAAAAAGGAAAAAAGAAAAAAAGAAAACAAAAATTTTGAGTGGATGTATCTTAGGGTAAATTTCCTGAGTTCAGTCCCTGTACAATAACAAACTTCAAAAACATCAATAACACCTTGGAATCTTTTGTATCCAGGAAAAACTCCTTCCCATTCTATTTCAAAGATGATGTTTATCCTTTCAAAGCTACACCACCACCAGCTTCTTTTTTGTTTGTTTGTTTGTTTTTGTTTGGTCCTGGGAATCAAACTCGAGACCTTGTGCTTGCCAGGCAGGTGCTGTGCCACTGAGCTATATCCCCAGCCAGTTTCTTAATTTTCTTAATTTCTTAATTTCCAATTTACCTCAAAAATGATTAGGTGAGCTGATAAGTAGTCAGTGAAGAAATGTTTATATATTTCTAAATTCCCTTCCATTCTTTAAGCTTGTGACTTCTGACCCAATCTCAGACCAACCCAGCAGACAGTCCTTCATTTATTATCACACTACAAAAAATCTGAAGTTAGGAGGAGTTTATTGCTGTAGTTATTGACTTATGTCCCTCTCCAAAGTGCCTTCCTGCCCCATTTCCTTTTATTCCTCTTTCTTCTTGCCTATTCTAAAATCCCTTTCATCCTATACATTCATATGCCTGCAGATCTTGACTATTTCAAGACTTGCTTTTTCTTTGTTATTTGAGACAGAGTCTCACATGTAGTTCAGGCTGGGCTTGAACTCCCTATATAGCACAGGCTATCTCTGAGCTCACAAGGATCCTCCTTTCTCAGCTTCCAGAATGCAAGCATTACAGGTGTGCACCCCCACACCTGGCTCAATACTTGTTTTTACAATGTCAGCCTTTAATCACTGTTTTAGTATTTAAAACAATGTCTAGAAACAGTCCACATAATACTTCCATTATTTCACAGATGAAACACCTTTTCTTTTCCATTCATACTAATACCACACATATATGTCGCGGTACATGCCACAGTTCAACGCATATCTCTGTGGGGGTTTAACAGGCAGCCCTTTCTGGAAGTTGTCCTTAGTAAAAACACGTTCCCCTCCTTTGGTGATACACTAACATCCCTTCCACCTTTCTCAGCATTCTAGCCTCTATTAAAAAAGCCTCATTTAAGTAGTCTAAAACTAAAGAATAATTTGTTTTACTATCATATAAATAAAGCACTTAGCCAGGGAAGGGAAAGAGAGATAGAATTGGGAAACAAGATATTTTTATAAGAATTGAAATGAGAATACAATTTTCTACAGTGTTTGAGCAACACTAAACCTTCTGTCCAAAAAGGAATGCAGCCATCTTGTCTCTCCAAAAGGAGCTGCAGTCACGCGCTACTAAGCTCCTGCGTTTCCAGAAATTTAAAATACAAAATAACCAGTTTTCTCTCTAAAAGTCCAGTCTTTTTTAAACCATGCATGCTGACGAAATTGGTTAGAGATCATGAGATCAGAGTGATTGTTTTAAATCCAGAGACATCTTTGATAGGTGGTCGCAAAGCAACTGAACAATTACGGTGCTCTGAGCATCTATAATCACCTCTGGATTGACTGAGCAGCTACATGGCCGCTCCATCGGGATGCTTCCTAGAAATCAGGGAGTTCTTCTGAGTATTATTTCCAGTAAAATCTCTCCTAACAGCCTCCTTCTGTTTCACAACCTCATTTCTCAAGGTTGCGAGACTATACGTACGGATTGTTCACGCAGTACCACCACTGCGAGGAGAGGTCTCACGTAAATAATAAGTGACTATTGTTTTTCATTGCGGAGTGTGTAACCCAGGGTTTCCGCAAAGCCCCAGCTCTCCTCAGACTAGTGGAGATATAGCTGTGCGCGGGGGCACCCAAGAACGCATTTTGGGTTGTCAGTGTCGCAGTGCGGATAGGATGCTGCAGACGCAGAATTGCCCTTGCCTGAGCAAGCGAAAAAGGGGCAGATTGGGGCTGGGGATTTAGCTCAGCGGCAAAGCGCCTGCCTGGCAAGCGCAACGTCGTGAGTTCGGTTCCCGGTACCGGAGAAAAAAAAAAAAAAAAAAAAGAAAGAAAGAAAGAAAAAAGAAAAGAAAAGAAAAGAAAAAGGGGCAGATTATGATGCGGAACCAAAGACTAGGAAGACCTCGCATTCTCGAGCGAAGCAGAGACTATTCATTGCTATAGCTCATTCCGGCCCATTCCAGATCTCACCCGATTCCATCCCATCCCTGTACCCATCCCACAACGTCACCATTGTGTTGCGTGAGAGTCTCGCAGAATCCTTCGATTGCAGATTGCAGCCAGCAGAAGGTACACAAAAGGGTGGTCTAGTCAGTGCGGAGCTCCGCAATGCACTCAGACTGCGTATTTGGGCCCCATGACACAGGAAGTGCCCGCCTCCCTCAGCCTACCTGATTGGGTAATAGAGTCAGCCCACGCCTTCATCGCGGATTGGCTCTTCCTCCATTGCGGACCTGGTCTAAGCATGACAAGAGCAGCCAATTTCTTCCAGCTTGGGGGGAGCCCAAATAACAAATTCTAGCCCAGGAAATTCTGGTTCAGGAAATTCTTCTCTCTCCCGTGAAGACAGTCTCACCTCGCATGAAGAATGCTTGCACTTAAAGGCTTTACTCCTTTTACTTGACTTTTCAAAGCATCCATGGTTTTCTTAATACACTCAGTGGATTCTTCCTGAAACCTGCTCAGAAGGTTCCAGAGTCAATGTCCTATGGAAGATTAGATCCCTTGATATCAGAAAACATCACGAGTCTAGGAAACTCTCGTACAAAATTGAATGGAGGCAAGCTGTGCTGTAGGAAATGCAGTCAGTTTCATTGCCAAAATTTTCACACTGTCCCTCAATCTGCTCGTTTTCATCCATGAAAATGAATATAAGGCCCCCAAGAAGAATACATTTTTTTGTGTAAATAAAGAAATTGGAGTCTCATAATCGAATCCCTATATTCTGGAAAAGAGTAAAGATAAAGAAAAGTAAGCATTCCAACTTCCTCAAATTTCAGACTTTTTTCCAGAAAATACCTGAATTTTGATGATAAGCATATTTACAAGTATGAAAGCTGTAAGTCTCCAACCTAGCCTAACTCTCCTAGCCCCCAGCCTGCTTGCCAGCAGAGCAGAGCACTACTCTCTGCAGGGAACTAAGCTCAGCACTGAGACTGTCACTAGCAAATACAGGAATGATGTAAGATAGGACAAGCAATTTTGTAGGTCCTGGAGACATTTGGAGAAACCCCAAAATTTGCAACACACGCTTCACAGGACTCAACCCACTGAGATGCAAGATTGCCAGAAAACTTTAACCACGATGTTCATTGGGATCTTCCTCACTAATGTCCCCTGCCTTTTCTCCATATCAAAGGGACACACTTCTCTTTGTTCAGGACAGAAAGTCTATTCATGCTCTCTGCCTAAACCCAGACACAATAAGTTCCACGCCATGTTGCCTTTACCCAAGTCTAGTGGTCTCTGTTTGTTATTTACATGACATTTTGGTGCCTAGGCCAGGGAAGGATGACAACGTCTCTTTGGAAGGGTTTAAGCTCTCTCGAACCTCTACCCCAGCTAAGTCTACCCCGCGACATCCTCTGACCATGGTTCCTACAATTCCTGCTGCTACTGCCATGCCAGATCTTGCTGAGCATTTCAGATCGGGTAAGCTACACAATCTGTCTCTCCCTCTTTTTCTCCCTAGCCCTGCCTCGAAGACGACATAAATCCGGGCAGCTCCCCAGTGCCCGCCAAGATGAGTGTTTCAGGTCCGGTAAGCTGGCTCTCTCTCTGGGCTTCTAACACTCTCTGCGCCTTTAAGCTCCCCTCCCCCAAGGTATTGTGCAGGCAGCCGCTTTCAAGCTCAGAAAGCCGCAGCTTTTGGCTGGGTGGATTTTTCACGCTGAAACTTAAATCCTCTCCTCTAAACCTCCTTTCTCTCTACAGTCGACTGCTCATTTCTGCTCTCCTCTCTCATCCCTTGGGACGGAAAAAGGCTCTCTTCTTCCTCTGTGCCTTAAATCTAGCGCTGGTCAGGGTTGGACACTCCGCGGGGAGGCTGGCTCCGCTTGGGGATTGACTTATCGCGGTGACGACTGCCCTTAGTCTCTCAGCCAGGCTCCATCTTGGCCTAGATTAAACTGAAGGCGTTCAGTATAGGCCCTGCTGCCGCTCCTTTTCCCACACCAGGTGTAGGCATGACAATTACGTTTCCCTGCTCTCAATGGGAAATTCTCCTTCCTTCTTTCTCCTACACCTCTCTCTGTACTCAAAAAACAAAAACAAACGAACAAACAGAAACCCTGTCCATCCCTCTCTGCCTCTGCTAGCCTGCCTTCTCCAGAATCTCCGACTTCACCCTTCTCCCAGTCTAAAGCCTAAGTGCTTCTTGATGCCAGAACACAATGCTTTTGATTTTTCCATAACACATAATTAACAGGAGCCTGCACAACACAGCCTTTACCCAAATCCACAGCAAGACCTCAAACAAAGGCCACGCCCCTAGCAATGCCTACCCCAGTGTCCCAGGTCAAGGCAACCCGCAGCCAACCTGCACCACGCCCCTCTCCCCTGCGGCCCCCACTGTGGCTACCTGCCTCCACTAGCTAACTGATCCACGCCCAGCTGCCTTCCTAGGTCCCACACCCACAAATCTCAAGCTAGCTACTGCTCCTCTAACCTTAGGTCATACACTGTCCCCACTCCTATTCGCTTTCCCGAATCCCACTGGCTATTCTACCACACTCCTAGTCCAGAGAGCTACTCCTTTGTCCTCCCTCCCTGCCAGACCTCTCCCAGATCAGAGTCGGAGCTCTTCCTCTTCAGCCTCTTTAACACTCCAGTTTTTCTACCACCTGCCATAAGTTAACTTTAAACCCCTTAATTAAAAAAAATATATATTCAAATTAGACACAGCCCCAGTACCCAGAGGACTGCCGCTCCTCATGATTTTTCTTAGAACATCTTGCAGGCTGGCCACTATTCTCAGAGAGGACCTCTTTCTACACCCAAACCTGGCCCACTCCCACCCGGGAATAGTGAAAATTACCTTGCCTTCAGCTGTGACTGCCCATGGCTTTCACAGCAACAATGCGTAGCCTGTATACCTGGACATCCCAATCACATAAACTGTCAGCTTAGGGCCCATCTTAATAACTGTCTCTGCTTTCACAGATGTAAAAAGTGTTATTCTTTCTGATTCTTATTCCAAGAGATCTCTGTTAATTAACCTAGAAATTTTCTGACTAGTCTATTTATAGGAACAAGTTTAAAAACTGTAAGTTATTATAATTTGATTTAACCAAATATATTTGAGTGCACTCTGATTCTTACATATGTCTGTCTTCCATCCTTAAACAGGTGTTTTATTTGAGCTCAACACATTTTTCTTTGCTTTTCTTTTTTTTCATTTTGGGAAACATGCTTTCACTTATGTTGCCAGCTCGTCAAATTTATGCTATAACTGATTTTATAAATGTAGTATGTATTTCTGTCTGTATACAATGACTCAAACATCTCTCATTGATCCAAATTCCTTGTCCTATATCTTATCTACTTTCCTGTGTTTGCCAATAACAGCCTTACTGCTGAGCTGAGTTCTCTGCAGAGATTAGTGCTTCTGCTGGCAAGTAGGCTGGGTGCCGGGAGAGTCAGGCCAGGTTGGAGACTTACAAAAGCCAGAATGCTTTCTTAAACTAAGTTCAAAATTTTATTCACCTGATCACTTCCTGGTGATGAGGCTGGATAACAAAAAGACTTTCGACTGTAAACTCCCCTTGCCTTGTCATAGCTTATCACAGTTTGAAATTATGTACCTTTCATGTTAATATTCCTAGAAAAAATGACCTGGATTCAGGTGATACATGCACGTTAATAATAAAATGTTTGCCTGGAGAGATGTACAGAATATTATTAACGCACATTTCTTGGTGTCTGTGTGAGATGATAGTGTAAACAGAGGGACCAAATCTGAATCCTGGACCCTTCAGCCCAGCCTCTTCAACTTCATGCTGGATCCCAACTCTCATAAAGTATTCTTTTCCTTTATTTCTAGCTACTACAGACCCCTTACTTGTAAACTTAATTGTTCTCGAGATCTGACTGTGATTCAAGTGGGTTGTAAGTCAAGACAATTTTCCCACAAGAAATAATGGAAATACCCATAGTGTGTACTGAAACTCCCAAAGCACCGCTCAACTAACTTCTTTATATTAAATGGGTTGTATAATGTGCATAATTTAGCAGAAACCCCAATCATTTTCCTAGTATAATCACCAAAAAGTTATAAATTATGCCTGTTTTACCGGAAATGACAATTTCCTACTCTAATCATCATTCAAGTTCACATCTTTAGCTTGCAGGAAGTGAGGATGAAAAAGAAGGTAGTTATTGTTTGGAAGGAACATCAGGAATCTGACTCTCTGCTGTGCTTTCTCTTCTTGGGGCAGTCTGTAGACCACTAGGACCTTCTTGTGGCTTACTGGTTCTCAAAATTCTCAGAACTAAAAACTGGTCTAAGATTGTCTGTTTCTGTCTTTTGTTTAATACTGTCTTGTAGTATGATATGATTAAGCAAATCAATGCAGTGATTGACTTTTTCTCTGTCTTGGTGGGCCTTTTCTGCAAATGTCTGTAACTCTGTCCATTTTTTTCAAGATTTTCTTTATTTCAGAAGGACTTTGCTGCACTAATTGTTGATACTCCCCCTACTCTTCAGAAAGCTCCTCAGCTTTCATTCTTTATTGCTCAACCAGAAGCTGCTGAAGTTCCCCTGTAGACAATTACTCTGAATGTTTCTCTACCAGTTCCTCAATATTACTGCTGTCTACCTGGTCTCTGCTATAGTGACAATGCCATCAGCCATAGGGTTCATTGAAGGCTCAGGCTCCTCTACACATCCTTCAAAATTATTCTCACGTATAATTTTAGGGCACACTTTCTTTCAGGGAGATCTCAGTGTCCCTTGGGAGACATTGGCACAGGACTTCTTAATTAACCCCACATAGGAAAGGTGTTATACTGTTCCTTCTATAACTCTTTAAAGGTTACATCTGTGTCTGAAGCCATCTGCAAGCATTTTAGGAACAGTTCCATAATGCATAGCTTCTTAAATTTGGCTATAACCTGCTGGTCCATATGCTGCAGTAAAGGAGTTGTACTAGGTGGAAATAACTCAACTGAGAGCCATGAGAATTTTTCAGCCAATTATTCTTCCAAATCTTGTGAGTGAACAGGAGCATTGTCCATGATGAGGAGAGCCTTGAGTTGTAAACCTTTGTCCTCCAGGTATTTCTTGACAGTAGGCCAGAAAACCTCCCTCATGTACCCAAGAAAAATTACTTTATTATCCAGGTTTTTGCATTGGATCTCCACATGACCCCTACCATATTCCTCATGACTTTATGTTTTCTGAACACTCTACGGGGTGAGGAGTGATAAACCAAGAGAGGCATTATCTTGAGGTCACCACTCACATGGCACATAACCTTAGAGAAATAAGATTAGCCTATCTTTCATAGGCTTGTGGCCTGGCACTTTCTTCTTTTCCTGGATAATGTATGTTGTCCTCAGCATTTTCTGCCAGAAAAGTTTAGTTTCATCAGTTGAAAACTGAGGTTCAATATTAGGTTGTTTATTTGACTCGTTCTGTTTTTCTGATGTGTGAGTTCATTGCTATAAATTTCCCTCATACCACTGCTTTCACTGCATCTCATAAGTTTCAGTATGCTGTATTGGCTTTATCATTTAACTGTATATACTGTTTAATTTTGTCTTTAATTTCCTTTGTGACCCATTAGTTTTTCAGAAGGGTGTTGTTTAATTTACATGTTTTAATGTAGTTTTGTGATTTCCTTTGTCATTGATTTCGTTTCATTGCACTATGGTCAGGTAGTATGCATGGGATGATTTCAATTCCTTGACATTTAGTTACAAATGGTTTGTCAGCTGATATGTGGTCTATTTTGGATAATGTCTCATGTGCTGCTGAGAAGAGTGCATATCCTGATATTTTAGGGTGGAACACTCTGTACACGTCTATCAAGTCCATTTATTCACAGACTTGGTTTAATTCTACTATTTCTTTGTGGATTTTTTGTACAATTGATTTATCTGTTTGTGACAGTGTGGTATTAAGGTCCCCCATTATAATTCTGTTAGAGTTTATTTGGTTTTTTATGTCTGATAATATATCTTTTATGTAGGTGGTTGATCCTATGTTTGGTACATTAATATTTATGATTGTTATCTCTTCTTTTAGTTTTCCATTAACAAGTATGTAGTGACTTTATTTGTCTCTTTTGATCAGTTTTGGCTTAAAATTTGCATTGTCTGCAAATAGAATATCTAGCCTGCTTGTTTTTTGGATTCCTTTGCATGGAGAATTGTTTTCCATCCTTTGAATGAACAAATGGGATCTCACCTTATTAAAAAGGTTTTGCTCAACCAAATAAATCAACAACATAGTGAAAAGACAACCCTTTAAGAGTGGAAAAAATTATAGCCAGTTGTTCCTCCAACAAAGTTGTCCCTCTGGAACATAGAAAAAGCTGAAAAATTTCAGAACCACCAAATTCAAAAGACACAATCCAAAAGTAGACAACTGAGATGAATGCACACTTCTCAGATGAAGAAATACAAATGGCAAATAAATATATGTAAAAATGTTCAACATCATTGGTCATTTGAGAGATGCAAGTTAACACAACACTGAGATTCCACTAACCCCAGAAAGAATGGCTATCATCAAAAAAATCAACCAATAACAAATGCTGGAAGGGCTGAGGGGAGAAAGGAACCCTTCTCCACTGCTGGTGAGAGTGTAGATTGGTGAAACCACTGTGGAAATCAGCGTGGAGATTCCTAAAAAAATTAGGATTACCCATTCACTCCATCTATTAGCCTTCTGGGTATCTTCCCAGAAGAATTAAAAGCATCATACCACAGTGATATATGTGCACCCATGTTTACAGTAGCACAATTTGTCATAGTTAAATCTTGGAAACAACCCAAATGTGCAACAACCAAAGAATAGGTAAAAAAAAGTGGAGTTTTTTTTTAATAATAGAGTACTACTCAGCCATAAAGATGGATAAACTTGAGACATTTATCTATAAATGGATGCAACTGGAGACCATACTCATACGTGAAATAAATCAGACCTTATTATTAAAATTGTATTGTCTCACTAGTGTGAGAAACTGAATAAGTAAATAAGATACAAAATGTACAACAGATATTAAGAATAGGGAAGAAACTGTTCAAAAGAAAAGACAAACTATGATGGAGTAAGGAAGAAAAAAAATATATTTATGCACAAGGTAGTTAAGATAGTTGTATATATAGTTTCTCTTAGTTCATTGAAAAGAAAATTTCGTGCTAATATTGTTTGGACAAGATATCATGCCTACATTTTGTACTCTGAATAAATGCTATGAAGACAATACACAATGTATTAATAATTGTAACTCTCCTACTAACCTGTTTTGAAACTTTTATTGTTATTTTTTCTCTTTAAATTAAAAAATAAGTAAAATTTGATGAGAGCAAAACCATTTCTCTTTGTTTCAAAGTGGTGTATGTAATTTTCAGCAGCGCTTTTATCAGCACTAGCTGCTGCATCATGCCTAATTATGCTATAAACCCCATTTCTTACTTCAAAATTGTAAATCCATCCTTTGCATGAAATGTTTCACCATTATCACTCATTGAGGGATTATTCCTTATGATATCTGCATTTATAGCCCTAGCTTTTTTCAGAAATTATAGACTCAGAGAGTATACAACCTGCCATCTGCGTGTCATTTATCCACACTAATAATAGCCTTTCTACTCATATAAACCTGCTGATTATTACATACTAATTTGAGTAACACCTTTAGCAACACTAGCTTCCTTATACAAATGTTTTGTCTGTATGTTTGTCAAGATAGTGTATTTTGACATACTGTACATATGTGACATACATCAGATGAATGCCACTCTAGGTGTCCAAAATTTCCTGCTTCTTTCTTACTGAGATTATTTTTTTAACCTTCCCTTCTTAGCTACATTTCTAGCTTTTGGGAGGCCATATTGATAGCATTAACAATAGTGACTGTATAATCATTGACCAAAATCAAGTCCACAGACACGTGTATCTGGCATAAGACTGACAGTTACAGATGCTTACATATGCTTTTTTTGCATCATGTATCCTTGTTTACAACTACATAATCAGCTGGCATTTGAGTTGTAACATAAGGCTAAACCTAAATATCTGGTCATAACTCAACTTATCTGTACATGAGGCCAGTTGTAACTCATATTCCCTCAATCTACTCTGATTTGTTTTTTTCTATGCTATGAGGTCTTTGTACTTTATGATGAAAATGTGCGCTACTACTCTGCCATGGAGCTATAGAATGAAACTTCTAGAAACTGTGAGCCAAGTAAAACTTTCCTTCTTTAACTTGTGGGTGTCAGGTATTGTTTTTCCAGCAAGAAATAAGTAATTAATACAATATTTCAATGGAGATAAATGTTACCTTTTCCCACCAAATCAAGACTTTTGTTCTTTGAAAATCTCAAAACTGACCTAATATCATCTCATATCTCAGAGTAGGCATTTGGTCAACCTCAGCTAAGCAACACGAAGAAAAATAGCTGAATTAGGAAAAAATGATCTGACACATGGGCTTTCCTAAAGTGCTGTTCTTGCCTCCCATTTGAAATCACCCTGCTCTGTCAGCTCATCTGCTGTATGGTCTTTTTCCTGTGTATGTGCCAGAGTCTTGAATTTTGGGCTTCAGCATGAATACAGAGATAGCTTTGTGCATTTAGACAGTGATATGTTGCTGTATCTCAGTTTTCATATTTGGGACATGAGCACATCAAGGTAAGTGTACACAGATCAAGTATGTCTTTGCTCCATCAAGGAAACCAAATTTTCCCTGGATTGTCCACTCCTATCACATTTAATATGGCACTCAAACATTTTTTCTCGTAGTACTAGGAACCTAGAATGTTTTCAAGGGTAATAGATATAGGACCGATACTTTCCTTATACTTTAATATTTTAATCCAAACATAGATGCCTCATGATAGGGGTCATGATAAAGTTCTGAGCATATTGTGGACAAGAAAATATCACATGATGAATGCTTTCCTATGGGAAATATTCAGTGGCAGAGAGAAAGACCAGACCAAAGAAGAAAGATTAAAAAGCCATGGAATATGACCCTGAAGCAGACCCCAAGAGAGGCAGGATACAGTAGAATTTCAAACAAATGCTTCAGTAAAGTGTATGTAGAGACACGTTAAGAGTCACAGAAATGCTTTCAGCTCTTATCTCTCCAAGTATGCTACATATGATTATATACTTCCTAAAATATTCTTCTACAAAATATTCTTAAGTATACTGAAATATTAATAAAGATGACACAATAAACAAAGCATTCTATTAACTTACCATGCAAGGGTATTAGAGTTGCCTTTCCTGGGCCAAATAGTAAATACACAATATTGTTTTCCCATAGGGACTGCTGAGATTACTGCCACTATCAAGCACTTGAAACATGCAGGAGTGGTTGTGCCAACTACATCTCCACTTAATGCTTTAATTTGGTCTGTGCAGAACATGGATGGATTTTGAAGAATAATGGTACATTACCAGAAACTGAATTGTTTTGACTCCAATTGCAGCTCCTGTACCTGATATGGTATCTTTACTTGAGAAGATTAACACATCTCCTGGTAGTTGGTATGCAGCTATTAATTTGGGATTGGGTCATCTGAAATAATTTTCTTTCAGTGAAAAACACCAGGAATACACCTTCATTGTCCTACCTCAAGGTTATATTAACTCTCCAGCCCTGTGTCACAACTTAATCTGCAGGAATCTTGATTGCCCTTCTCTTCCACAAGGCACTATATTATGTCCATATTACACTACATTATGCCCATTGGACCAGGTAAGAAGGACTTAGAAACTGCTGTGGATTTGTAAGTTAAAAATATGAGAGCCTGGGGACGGGAAATAAGTCATACTAAAATTGATGGTCCTCTCAGTGAAATTTCTAGTAGTCAAATCATGTGGGTCATGTACAAATATCCCTTTAAGGTAAAGGAAAAGTTGTTGATTTGGCTTCACCTACAACCAAGAAAGAGGCACAATGTCTAGTGGGCCTCTTTGGATATTGGAGGCAACACATTCCTCACTTAGGTGCTTTACTCTGGCTCATTTACTGATTAAGAAACATGCTACGTTTGAGTGGGGCCTTGAAGAAAAGGCTCTCCAACAGGTCCATGTTTGCTGTGCAGACTGCTCTGCCCTACGGGCTCATATGATCCAGCAGTTCATATTTAAAGTGCCAGTGGCTGGTAGGGATGCTGCCTGTAGTCTCTCTGTGGTCTCTGGCAAGTGCTCATATATCAATTGCTATGGAAACCTTTAGGATTTTGGAGTAAGACTCTACCATCTTCTGCAGACAGCTACGCAGCCTTTGCAAAACAGTTCTTGGCATGGTACTCAGCAATAGTGGAAAGTGAAGGGTTGACCATGGTACACCAGGTTACCAGGCAACCTGAGCCTCTTAGCATCAGCTCAGTTTTGTCTGATCCACCAAGGAATAAGTTGATTTTGCACAAAAACAATTTATCTTTAAATAGAAACTGTATGTGTGATCAAGACAGTGCATGTCCAGAAGGTATAAGTAAGTTACATGAAGAAGTTCCTCAGATGCCCATGGCTCCTACAATTTTATAACACCTTCTTTCCCAACATGCACCTATCACCTCATGGTTTGTACTAGAAATTCAGCTATTAGGGGAAAAAAGGCTAACCACTGTTTATGCATAGTTCCAAAGTGGGCAATTTTTGTACCAGGAAGAACAGCGATGCCCATCAACTGAAAGGGAAAACTTTCCCCTTGTCATTTTCATCTCATGATTCTGAGGAAAGACTCTAAAGATGGAGATAAAGTGCTTAAAGATGTGACTGACCCAGATTTTCAAGGGCAAATTAGACTATTACTCCACAATGGAGGAAAGAAAGAATATACTGAGAGTGCAGGAGATCCCTTACTAAAGACCTTACAATGTCTTCTAGCATTGCCATGCTGTTATTAAAGTTGAAGGAAAACTGTAACAATCCAATTGTATGCAGAGCAGACATAACATGTTAGGTATATCTCTGAACTCATCCTTGTATCTGGGAGCTATGGTTTAAGGAAATGTGTGTAGTTGTGAAGTTGTCAGGGGGATTGTGATAGTTAATTGTGTCAAGCTGAGTACTACATGCCCAACTAAATTTGCCCAGCAAATTATGGATGTGGAGGACCTACTCTAGAGAGGAATGTTGCCAGAATGTTATTTAAAAAAAAAAAAAAAAAGGAAGGCTTACAAGTGTTTCAGTGGAGGAGCTCCAGTGTTCACTGTCACCCTGGAAGCCATCACCTGGTTTCCAGCACAGATTCTTCAGTCTCTAGCTCAGACGCTGCAGTCTCCTGGAACAGATCCTTTATTCTGCTCACATGGACTTGTATGAGACACTACAGTGGATTCCACTCCTTCAACTGGACTTTTTGGATATTCAGGGCCCAGAGAGACTTTTTGCACTCTTCCACATCTGAGTGTGTTGGCAGCGACTGTAAGCCAATCTTGTAAATTCACACATATTGTATATCACACATTGAAATTATTTCTCTAGTAAACACTAACATATAACTCATGATATACTTTATTAAACAAGGCACAGCCAATCTGATTTGTTACAGTCAGAAACTCGGAGAAGTATGGTTTATTCTTTGGTATAAATTATGGTAAAATTACCAATGAATTAAAAGTAATAAAATATAACCATGAAAAGTAAAATATTGATATTAAGAAAACAAAATCTTATGTAAATTACAATACTGACTTCAACATGAAAGCAAAATAGGCAAAATTATGTGCTATATATAATTAAATTGGGATATACATAGGCATCTAGTTAAGACATGAAAAATGAAACATTTGCTAATCTACAAGTTGTTTGTAAACAAATGAGCTTTTATAAAATATATTCACGTCTCTACAATATGCATATATTTACACATACTTTGTAACATCAAAGTCATCATTTGTACACAGAATATGAGGTGTATACACCAAGAAAAGTACAATCAAAACTAGTGGGACACCTCAATTAAAAACCTATTAAAATATTCTAGCAGGCCATACCTCCCAATAGTAAATGCAAAACAAAATCAAAACTACATAAAATACCTTATTTGGAAGTGAGAAATACACTTCAATTGACCTTGTTTTATTAGAAGATACTATATATTAGGTTCAAAGAAAATAGTTTACATAAAATATGTCAATATTATTTCTAGTAAAGATGACAGATACATAATTCAGTTATTTAAAAAAGATTTACTGAAAAACACACAATACATTCTAGGAGATCTCTGTCTGGCAGTGCATTTTCTGGAAAACTCATGAAGAAATAGTGACATCAAATTTTTCATTTATATGTGTACAGATCTCTATTACATGAGGAATTTTCACAGGTTTTTCAAAATAGGCTTACATATATAATGTCACTCTCCAATGTGATATCTTTCATGTAGTTGATAAAAAATGTGTTCAATAAATGGTTCTCCCACATTGTTTATATACATAGGTTTCCTCTCCTTGTGAGATCAGGTATATAAAATGAAGACTTACTAGCAAATCTTTTTCTACATGCCTCATATGCACATGGTTTCTTGTCTGTGTGAGTTCTTTCACATATTTGACAAGACTGGTGTGTAGCAAATGCCTTCCCATATTGTTTGCAAATATGTTTCTCCCCAGTGTGAGTTCTTTCATGGCTTTTATAATTCCTCCTTATTGTGAATGCTTTTCCACATTGCTTGAACACATAACAGTTCTTCCCACTGTGTGTTCTTTCATGTTCTTGAGAAGATCAGTGTGTAGTGAATGCCTTCCCACATTGCTTGTGCACATAAGGTTTCTCCCCAGTGTAATGTCTTTCATGAATCTGACAATACTGGTGTGTAGCAAATGCCTTCCTGCACTACTTACACACATATGATTTCTCCAGTGTAACTCTTCTCATGTATTTTACAATTACACCATATGCTGAATATTTTTACACATTGCTTGCACAATAAGGGTTCTCCTTAGTGTGAGTTCTTTTATGTCTTTTATAACTACATCTCATAGTGAATGCTTTTCCACATTGCTTGCACACATAAGGCTTCTCTCCAGTGAGAATTCTTTCATGTATCTGACAATCTTTGTGTGAAGTGAATGCCTTCCCACATGGCTTGCACACATAAGGTTTCTCTCCAGTGTGTGCTCTTTCATGTATTTGACAAGATAGGTGTGTAGTGAATGCCTTCCTACGTTGCTCACACACATAAGTTTTCTCCCCTGTGTGAATTCTTTCATGTATGTTAGAATAAGTCTTTGTAGTGAATACTTTTCCACATTGCTTGCACACATAAGGTTTCTCTCCAGAGTGAGACCTTTCATGTCTTGTATAATTACTCCTTATAGTGAATGCCTTCCCACATTGCTTGCGCATGTAAGGTTTCTCCCCAGTGTGAGTTCTTTCATGTACAGTATAAGAACACTTTGTAGTGAATGCTTTCCCACAGTGCTTGCACACATAAGGTTTCTCCCCTGTGTGAATTTTTTCATGTATTTTAGAATATTTCTTTGTAGTGAATGTTTTTCCACATTGCTTGCACACATAGGGTTTCTCCTCACAGTGAGTTCTTTCATGTGTTTGATAATAACTTTGGTGAAAGCTCTCCCACACTGTTTACATACATAAATTGTCTCCTCATTATCAGTACTTTCATGGCTTTGACATTGAGTGTGTCTGCTCAAGGATTTCCCACATTGCTTACCTATATAAGGTTTCACCCCAGTATGACTACTTTCATGTCTTTGGCAACAACTGTGTGTATGATATGCTTTTCCACATTGTTTACATGCATAGGGGTTTTCTTCCATGTGAATCATTTCAAGAATTTTATAAGTTTGAGTGTTGAAGGTTTTTCCAAATTGCGTGCATATGTATGGCTTCTTCCCAGTGTGAATTCTTTCATGGATTTGAAGACCATTGTGGGTGTGGGAGTCTTTCACACTATTCTGACCAACAATGGTCTTCTCTCGAGGGTGAGTTCTTTCACTAAGTTCAGAGTAGGATTTCCCACATTTCTCATACCGATACGGTGCCTGTCCATTCGTTGACCTTGCGTGCTTCTCAAAGGATTGGAAATCACTGCTGGTTTTCCCATGTTCATTACCTTTAGTCAGCTTGTCATCAAATCCCAACTACTCATGTGGTTTCTCTCCAGGGTGAGGTGAGATGTGCACATTTATTGATAAATGCCCAGTCAGGGGCTCTCTACAAACAAGACTTCCACATGGCTTTAAAGCAGCTTCCTGCATGTCCATACTATCATGTGGAGTTTGAAGGAATATGTTTTCCTGTTGATTGTAAATTGTATATTGATAGAATTTTGCTTCCTCTTCATTTCTGTTAAGAAACAAAATAGCAGTGACAATGAAAAGGTCTCCATGTCAGTAATTTTGTAGGACAATTTAGGCTTGATGCATGCTAAGAAATTTTCAGAGTGAATAGGCTGAACGCCATGGGGGATGCCTTCAAAAAGCATATTTAATATATTTATCATTGTGAGGTAGAGTACATCTTTTTTTTTTAACTAGATAGAATATCCTTCTTTTTTGGCTGACTATATATATATAGTGTTGAGAATGAAACAATAAAATACATTTCTAGGGGTTTTTTTATTTCTTCTTTTGAGAGAGATTTTCAATGATCATTCATTTGGTCAGGGTGAACTTCGTGTTGTCATCCTGCTGGCTCAGCTTACCAGAGTGCTGTGCTTATATGACAGCACCAACATGTTGAGCCTATTCCACATTCTCCTTTTCCATACCTACAGTGATTGACACCTAGTCTGTTACCAGAGCTTAGGTATTATGAATTAGTTCCAGAACTTCGCTGTTGCGAATATCCATGCAAACCATGCTTTGAGCTTAAGTACATGGGTATCACTAAGATATGATACTTTTAAATACCTTCAGAATATACATAGAGGGTTTCGCCTGGATCAAATGCAAACTTTTGGGCTGGGGATATAGTGGAAGAAGTGCCTGCCTGGCAAGTGCAAGGTCCTGAGTTTGATTCCTGGTACCAAAATTTTTCAAAAAGCAAACTTTTACTTTTATTTTTTGAGACATCTGTATATTGAATATAAAAGTAGTTCTGTTTTATATTCTTACCAATAATGTTTAAGGGTGGATTCTAAGAATTTTAAAGCATGAATGCACACAGCTCTCCAGAGGATGTTTTCACACATAACAAAACACTAACATGCACATGGATTTTGAATGGTGCTCTTTGGTTAGCAGTGTTTTAGATAATGTACGTCTCATATTCATTTATATACATAAACAGGTACCTTGAGGATGAATTCCTGCCACAGTTCAAGATTTACTCTTTTCATATATGCCTATACACAGTAGCTAAATGCAACTTCATACATTTTCTTTTTTCGGTTTGTTTGTTTTTTTGTTTTTTGTGGTATCAGGGATCAAACTCACGACCTTACGCTTGCCAGGCAGGGGCTTATGCCACTGAGATATCCCCAGCCCTTCCATACATTTTCTTGATGTTGATCATGAAAGAATTTCTCTTTATACAAATGTATGAGATAGCATCTCTTGTGGCACAATGTCACCAACTTAATTTCCTACACTGAAATATTTCTGCATTCAGTTTCAAGTTATACAAAATCAATCTGTATGCATATCGGAAAATTTTTTGTGACATTAAATAAATTTGAAATTGGCCTGATTTGCTTGTAAAGTTTGCTTGTAATATTTCTGTTCACATACAGACTCTTGAGAAATATTGCTTTTCCTTTTGACTGGAAATTACCTTACATTTCTTGAGTAATTTTTGTATTTGTCTTCCACTCGCTGGTTGTCCCAAGTTCTTCCTGAATTGTACACAGAGAAATACAAAAAGCCATCACATCATTATATAAAATTAGCAGTTAGATTCATGGTATAATGTAAAAAGGATGGAGATACTGTTCAAAATGTTTTCACATTCTATTTAACAAATCTGTACCCATCAGCAAGACCCAATATTCTTTCATTGTATATATGAGAAAACGATGTCATCCTTACCTATAGCATTTATATTCCTAAATGTTTCCCACATCACATCTCTGTAGAGCTTCTTTTGGGATGTATTCAGCAGAGGCCACTCCTCCTTGATGAAGGTCACCATTACATCCTCCATGGTCACTGCCTCCTAAATAACCACATATATATTTCTTGAAAAAAGGTTGACACTCCTACCCTGAGAATTTGAATTTCTCTTGTAAATGCTGAATTGAGGTTCTTCCATCAAATAAAATGCCATGTTTGTCACAAAACCCATATGTACACACATATCTTCACAAGCAATTCTATTGCTAGATTGCTTCTCTCTTTCAGACCAACAACAAAATAGAAGCACTGCTTGCCTGGTAGAGTAACAGAAGTCGCATTTGTGCACTGTTTCCAAAGTAGAGTTCATAAAGGCAGCCTGCAAATGAGTATTTCAAAAAAGGGGGGGGTAGAAAAATATCAATGAATGGTTACGACAGACCACAGATTATCCCTCCATTCAAATCTGATTATTCCTACAACTAACTCATTCTTTTTTAGACTCTACGTAGGCAGTATTTTTAGAAAAAAAACTTTACTGAACATTAAATAAAGTATATGCATTTTGTTCCTTATTTACTCTTTGGTTTGTCACACCAGAGAAACCATGTACATTTACACATGTGTGTCCAATTTGCTTCACTTGAGAGTATGATGTCAAAGTCCACCCATTTAGCTAGTAATGCTTCAAGCTTATACTTCTTTAGGGCACAGTAGTACTCCACTTTATTAAAAAAAGACAGTTGATGGACATTTGGGATGTTTTCAAAATTTACCTATTACCAACTACTCCAGTATAAACATGGGTGTTTACATATCACTGTGGTCTGATGCCTTTAATTCTTTTGGGGAGAAACCAAGAAAGGGAATACCTGGGTCAAATGGATTCTCTAGTTTTTGATTTTTGAGGAATCTGAGAAGAAAATGTTTAAATGAGTAGGGGGACACTGGAGAGGTGGGGGGAAGGAAAGAAGGGACAAGAAAAAAGAATAGTACAAAAGGAAACAGTGTTACAAATAAAGAGAGGGAGAGGGTCTGAAGGGATGGCAGGAGAGTGGAAGAAAATAAAAGCAAGATATACTATGTACAAGTACAAGTTCCCAAGATGAATGTTTTGACTACATATATCAAAAGAATACCAAAAAAGAAAAAAAAGTTTTATTAATAATATTAAAATGGCAATAGAAAAACAATATTTTTGGAACAAGTCGATGGACAAAAACTAGGGATCAGGTGGCATATTTTCTTACAGATTAGTTACACTAAATGTTCACCCTGTACTCAGATACAAGAATTCCTAGGATTGTCTAAGTGAGATTAATGTGGGGCAGTACCTGTATAAAATATATTGAACACATTCAAAAGGAAGATATCCCAAAGCCATTTGGCACTAATTAACAAAAGGAAAACTTCAGGTTATGTTACTTATGTAGGTAAAATACAAGAGTGTACCATCTAGATTTTGAAATACATACTAAGTACATGCCTCTTTTGCTCTGAAAATAAAGCACTTTGATTACTTTCAGATAAATTTAATATATGGTATCAGCACTTGGGAGACTAATATAGGAGGATTTCCATGAATCTGATCATTGCCAGGAGTTCAAAATCCAGCCCCAGCTCTCAGGTAACATCAAGGCCCACCAAGATCTCAAAGTGAAGTCCTGTGTCAGACTACCCCCATAAAAAGAGAACTTAAAGAAAACATTGTGTCATTTACAAGTCACTTCTTTGCAGTGTTCAAAAAGCTACAACTGTGCAGTATAACAGAAGACTGACAACATTCAGCACCTCATGACCAAGGCGATAACTTGCACACTTTATATAAAACATATTCATGTAACACATTTTGTCACAATACATGTTTTGTAGAAAGGATGAGAAATGGATCTCAGGAGAGCAAGGCAGCCTTCTCAGGTTCCACATGTAAACAGAATAGTTATGCATGATGCACATGGAAATTAAATGGTACCCTCCTGAACAACCAGTGGGTCACTGATGAAATTAAAGAAGAAATTCAACAGTTTCTAAAATTAAATGATAATGACAATAAAACTTATATCAGACTTATGGGACACAATGAAAGCAATCCTAAGAGGTACATTTATAGCAGTGAATACCCATATCAGGAAAACAGAGCAAGCACAAAAAACAACTTAATGACAAACCTCAAATTTCTAGAGCAAGAAAGGTACACTAAGACAAAGCTCATATGAACGAGAAAATTATAAAGATCAGAGCAGAAATTAACACACTGGAGACTTAAAAAAAATACTAAGAATCAATGAATCAAAGAGTTTGTCCTTTGAAAGATTAAAGAAAATCAACAAACCCTTACCAATGCTATCAAATGAAGGAAAGAAAAATCTCAAATCCATGCAAATAGGAAAGAAAAGGGTGAAATCACACACACACAAAAATCCTTCAGAAATCTAGAAGATCATCTATACCTACTTTGAAAACCTGTATTCTCATAAGATAGAATATGCAGAAGAAATGCACAGATTCCTCCACACATATGAATTACCAAAGCTGAATTAAGATGACATAAAAATCATAAATAAACTAATTACAATCAGTGAGATCAATGATGTAATTAAGGGCATAGTGGGCATAGTGGCACATGACTGTAATCCCAACACTCGGGAGGCTGAGGCAGGAGGATCATTGCAAGTTTGAGACCAGCCTGGCTACAAAGTGAGATCAAGGCCAGCCTGAACTGGAGAGTGAGACCTTGTCTCAAAAAGGAAAAAAAAAAAACAAAACAAAGCAACAAAAAAAAGCCCAGGCCCTGACTGATTCACTGCTGAATTCTACAAGAAATTTAGATTAGACCTAACACTACTACTTCTCAAGCTCTTTAATGAAATTGAAAGGGAAGCAATACTCCCAAATTCATTCCTCAAAGCAAGCATTACCCTGACACCAAAACAGGAGACAGACCTAAATAAGAAAGAGAGTTATAGGCCAATCTCCCTCATGATTACAGATCCAAAAATCCTCAGTAAGATACTGGCAAACAGAATGCTGCAAATCATCAAGAAGATTAAACACCATCATGAAGTAGGATTCATTCCAGGGATTCAGGGATACCTCAACATAGGTAAATCAATAAATATAATACACCATATTAACAGAGCCAAAAACAAAAATCATATGATCATCTCAGTAGATACAGAAAAAGTTTTCACAAACTCCAGTACCCATTCACGATAAAAAAGAAAAAAAAACCTATGGAAAATTGGAATTGATGTTCTTTATTTCAATTTAAAAAAAAAAAAAAAAAAACCTATGGAAAATTGGAATTGATGTTCTTTATTTCAATTTGATAAAAGTCATCCATGATGAAACAACTGCCCACATCAAAGTAAATGGACAAAAAACAGAAAGCTTTTTTTCCAAATCAGGAACAAGACAAGGATGTCCACTGTCTCCAGTCTTGTTTAACATAGTCCTGGAAAATTTAGCTGGAGCAATTAGACTACAGGAAGAAATAAAATTAATAAAAAGAAAGGAACAAGTGAAATTATCATTATTTGCAGAGGACAGGATTCTCTACATAGAAGACCCCAAAAACTCCATTAAAAAACTGCTAGAGGGGCTGGGGATTTAGCTCAGTGGCAAAGCGCCTGCCTGGCAAGCGCAACATTGTGAGTTCGGTTCCCGGTACTGGAGAAAAAAAAAAAAGATTTAAGTAAAAAAACTGCTAGATTTAATAAGCAAATTCAGCAGCATACCTGGATACAAAAATCAACACATAAAAATCAATGGCATTCCTGTACACAAATAACAAACTCACTGGAAGAAACTGGAGAAACACCACCTTTCACAATATCATATAAAAAAGTAAAATACCTAGGAATAAATCTAATGAAGGATGTAAAAGACGTCTACACTGAAAACTACAGTACTCTGAAAAAGAAGATTGACGTGGGTATCAGAAAATGAAAAGATATCCCTTGCTCTTGGGTAGGAAGACCCTGTATATTGAAAATTGCCACATTTCTAAAACTGTTATATAAATTTAATGTGATTCCGATCTAAATTCCAATAGTATATCTCACATAATTAGAGAAAATAATACTAAAATTCATTTGGAATCGAATAGCAAAGGCAATTCTGGGCAACAAAGGCAAGACAGGGGATATCACAGTCCCTGACTTGAACTTATACAATTAAATGCCGATATCATGTATTTTGTGTAACTAATTTAAGTGTATTAACCATTGTTACCTTCTTATTATCATGTTTTGAAATTTTTTTTCTTTATACTAAAAAAAAACAATAATAGGGAGAAAAACAGAAAATAAAATATGGAAACAGCATTAAAAAATCCAGAAATAAGAAAATATTCATAAATAAAATTTTAAAGAAAAACATATTAAAGTGACCTTGAAAAGATACAAAATTAAGTTATAATTTCTGGAAAGCAAAGATAATTTATGAAATTAAAACATATCCCAAAAAATGCCCAAACAAAGAAAAAAGCCCAAAGTAGTGTTCCCCAATCCAAACAGTATGATACTGTTCTCCTGATCTGGCTGCTCTGAAGAATCTGGTTAGTACAGCACTCAAAACAGGAAATATACTGGACCTGGCTGCATGCATCTATAATCCTTGCACTCATGAGGCAGAAGCAGGAGCATCTCTTGAATATGTGGCCAGCCTGGGCTACACGGTGAGTTCAAGTCTAGCCAGAACTGCATACTGAGACCCTATCTCAAAATAAATGCACACACAAAAATAAAAATAGGAATCAATCTGGTACATGTCGTGTTCTACACAGAAGCATATGAAGAGTGGAAAGAATGAGTCTACAGATGCTACCTGAGTGTCAAAAAGAAAATATCTTGATCAACCCAAAGGAAGCTGAGGCCTTGCTTCTCCCTCCGGACTCCCTGCCGTCTGTCACGGGGAGACCTCCTCGCCTGATCCACTTGCCCTCTCTGGCCACTGACCCCACATGTCCCATCCTGCGTGAGTGCATCTCCATCCACATTGGCCAGGCTGGTGTCCAGATTGGCAATGCTGCTGGGAGCTCTACTGCCTGGAACACGGCATGCAGCCTGATGGCAAGATGCCAAGTGACCACACCATTGGGGGTGGAGATGACTCCTTCAACACCTTCTTCAGTGAGACTGGTGCTGGCAAACACATGCCCAGGGCCGTGTTTGTAGACCTGGAACCTGCAGTCGTGGATGAAGTATGTGCTGCTACATACTGCCAGCTTTTCCACCCTGATCAGCGCATCACAGGCAAGGAAGATGCTGCCAATAACTATGCCCGTAGGCACTATATCATTGGCAAAGAGATCACTGACCTGGTCTTAGAGCAAATTCGGAAACTGGCTGACCAGTGCAGAAGTCTGCAGGGCTTCCTGGTTTTTCACAGTTCTAGCGGGGGCACTGGCTCTGGGTTCACCTCCCTGCTGATGGAGCACCTCTCTGTCAACTATGGCAAGAAATCCAAGCTGGAATTCTCCATTTACCCAGCTCCCCAGATCTCCAAGCTGTAACAGAGCCCTACAACTCCATCCTCACCACCCACACCACCATGGAGCACTCTGATTGTGCCTTTATGGTAGACAACGAGGCCATCTATGACATCTGTCCTAGAAACCTCGATATTGAGCAACCCACCTACATTAACCTCAGCTGCCTTATTAGCCAGATTGTGTCTTCCATTACGGCATCCCTCAGATCTGAAGGAGCCCTAAATGTTGATCTGGCAGAATTCCAAACCAACCTGGTGCCCTGTCCCTGCACCCACTTCCCTCTGGCCACCTATGCCCCTGTCATCTCTGCTGAGAAAGCCTATCACAAACAGCTTACTGTGACAGAGATCACCAATGCCTGCTTTGAGCCAGCCAACCAGCTGGTAAAATGTGACCCTCACCACGGTAAATACATGGCTTGCCGCTATTGTACCGCAGTGATGTGGTCCCCAGAGACGTCAACACTGCCTCTGCCACCATCAAGACCAAGCGCAGCATCCAGTTTGTGCACTGGTGTCCCACTGGCTTCACGGTCGGCATTACATACAGCCTCCCACCGTGGTGCCTGGTGGAGACCTGGCCAAGGTACAGTGGGCTGTGTGCATGCTGAGCAACACCACAGCCATCGCTGAGGCCTGGGCTCGCCTGGACCACAAGCCTGATCTGATGTACACCAAGCGTGCCTTCGTTCACTGTTACATGGGTGAGGGGATGGAGGAAGGAGAGTTTTCTGTGGCCCGGGAGGACGTGGCTGCCCTCAAGAAGGATTATGAGGAGGTTGGAACAGATAGTGCTGAGGGAGAGGAGGACAATAAAGAGTACTAATCTTTCTGCTGTGGTTTTACACTCCGTTGTCTCACCTTACGTTTTTCTGCTTTTTGTAACTGTTAAAGCCTAAACTGAATAAAAACGTTTCCATTAAAAAAAAAAAAAAGGAAGTTGAAAGTAAAATTTATTGAAAATAAACAAAGTATACCTGATCGAGCACACACCATTGGTAAGCCTTGGATCCTTTAAACTTGCTCACCACACAAATCCTTATCTGTATTTGGGGAAATTTATGTAACACAAAGCAAAGTTCATAATAAAATGCTAAATGTCTCATGTACTTTATTGAATATAACATCCTTTACTAGCACAGTGTATAACATACTAGTGATTTAATTGTCCACCTGGAGTGTCCTGATTCTGACAGAGCCGTGACTTACTACTGCTATCCCCAATCATAAGCAAGTACTGTAGCATGTACCCCTAGTGTGAAAAATGAGTAAAATTTAAATTAAAAAGTAAGATTTGCATTAAATAACTTCTTTTTCTTGTCATTGCTATAGATGTAACTCAGGGCTTCATGAACATTACATAAGTTAGTTTAAAGTCTAGATACACCCAAAAATATTTATTTAATATTGAGAAAGGGTCTTGTTCAGTTATGCAGGCTGTGCTTGCTGATTTAATACTCTTGTCTCAGTTTCTCAGGTGATGTCACTAGGTGTGCTCCACAATGACTCAGTGATATTCACTTTACCCAAAGCACTGAAATCATGGTAAATCCTGGTGATTTGAGAACCCCAATCTTAAACCGACAAAGTGATACAGGTCATACCAGTAATCATGTAGGTGGAAAATGTATCAAAACTTTTCCATGACCTGGGAACTTAGCAACACCTGGTCTCAAAAAAAAACTACATAAATAAAAATGAAAATTTGAGTGGATGTATCTTAGGGCAAATTTCCTAAATTCAGTCCCTGTAGAATAACAAACATCAAAAATGGCAAAAACACCTCGGAATCTTTTGTATCCAGGAGAAACCCCTTCCTATTCTACCACAAAGATGATGCCTACCATTTCAAACCTACAACAAGACCAGTTTCCTAATTTCCAATTCTGCTTCAAAAATTATTAGCTAAGCTGATAAGGCATTAAAGGAATGTTTATCCAATCCTAAATTCCCCCCATTCTTTAAGCCTGTGACCTATGACCCAATCCCAGACCAACCCAGCAGACAGTCCTTCATTTAGTACCACAGTATAAAAAAATCTGAAGCCAGGATTTTATTGCTATAGTTCCTGACTGATGATATCCCTCACCAAAGTGCCCTGCTGTCCCATTTCCTTTTGCTTCATTCCTCTTGCCTCTTCAAAAAACCCTTTTGACCTATTCATTCATAGTTTGCAGACCTTAACTATGGAAATTTACCCCTACTTCAAAATTTGGTTTTTTTCTTTGTTTGGTGGCTTTGAGATAGTCTCACTATTAGTTCAAGCTGGGCTTGAACTTACTTTGTAGCACAGGCTGTCCTTGAACTTACAAGGATCCTCCTGCCTCAGCTTCCTGAGTGCAAGGATAACTGGTGTGCACCACCACTCTAGGCTCAATGCTTGTTTTTATATCCATCTCAATCATTGTTTCAACTTTTAAAATAATGTCTAGAAACAGTCCACAGAATACTTCAATTATTTCCCAGATGAAATCCCTTTTCCTTTCCAGTCATACCAATATCACACATATATGTCCCTGTACATGCCACAGTTCAGTGCATATTTCTGTGTGAGTTTAACAGGCACCCCTTTCAGGAAATTGTTCGTAGCAGAAACACTTTTCCCTCCTTTAATAATACATTAACATCCCTCCATCTTTCTCAGCATTCTAAACTCCATAGAAAATCTCATTTAAATATTCTTAAAGTAGGAGCTGGGGATTTAGCTCAGCGGCACAGTGCCTGCCTGGCAAGCGCAAGGTCGTGAGTTCGATTCCCAGTACCAGAAAAAAACCTAAATAAATAAATATTCTTAAAATAAAGAATAATTTACTTTATTAGCATATAAATAAGGCATCTACCGAGGAAAGGGCCTGAGACAGAGTTAGGAAATAGGACATTTTTATAACAGTTGAAATGAGAATACAATTACCTACAATGTTTGAGCAACAGTAAACTTTCTGCCTAACAAGGAATGCAGCCATCTTCCTGCTAAAAGGAGTTGCAGTCACGCCCTACTGAGCTCCTGAGTTTCCAGGAATTTAAAATACAAAATAACCAGTTTTCTCTCTAAAAGTCCAGTCTCTTTTAAACCATGCATGCTGACGAAATTGGTTAGAGATCATGAGATCAGAGTGGTTGTTTTCAATCCAGAGACATCTTTGATAGGTGGTCATGAAGCAACTTCTGAGAAGGAAAGATTTAGCGTTGTGCTCTGATTTTCTATAATTACCTCTGGCGGACCTAGCAAACACACGACCACCACACTGAGATGCTTCCTGGAAATCAGGGAGTTCTGAGTATTATTTCCAGTAAGATCTCTCCTAATGGCCTCTTTTTGGGTCACAACCTTATTTCTCGATGTTGTGAGACCAGGAGAACTGTCCATGAAGTAAAACCATTGTGAGTAAAGATCTTACATAAATCATTATTCCTATAAAGGAAAGCGCATCAGAATCACAGCAGACTTCTCAACACATACCTCAAATCAAGGAGAATTTGGAATGAGGTATTCCAAGCCCTAAAAGAAAAGTACCTACAACCCAGATTCATGTACCCCACAAAATTTTCTCAAAATCAGTTGAGAAATAACATACTTTCATAACAAAGAACAACTAAATAAATTCAGAATCACCAAATCAGTTCTTCAGAATGCTCTGAAGGTATATTAGAAAGAGAAAATGAAGACCACAAGCATAAGAACACCAACAGAAAGAAGACACTAGGCAGGGCAAGGAAGGAAACAGAGGGGAAACACAGGGAACCAACAGCAGGAAAATAACATGAAAAAGATAAGCCAAAACATATCAGTTATACCCAGCCTTGTAAATGGTCTCAACTCACCAATCAAAAAGAAACAGACTGGCACAATAGACCAAGTAGCAAGATGTAACAATATGCTGCATTCACAAAACACATGTAACTCAAAAAGAAATTCATAGACTGAAAATCAAAGGATAAAAAACAGCACTCCATGTCAGAGGAACACTGAAAAAAATAGGGCCAGCTATTCTATTCACAGACAATGCGAACTTCAAGCCAAGACTAATCAAAAGAGACTAAGAAGGTCACTATCTATTTCTTGGGGGAAAACTTCAAGAACAAGAAATAACAATCACATATATATAAAATACAAGTGCAACCAACAACATAAAACAAATATTAACACACATGAAAAATCAAATAAGCACTAATACAACTGTAACAGGGGACCTTAATATGCCACTCTTACAATTAGCTGGATCCACTAGACTCACAATTAACAAAGAAATATCAGAATTAAAACAAACCTGGGAGGAGCTGGGGATTTAGCTCAGCAGCACAGCACCTGCCTAGCAAGTGCAAGGTCATGAGTTCAGTTCCTGGTACCAGAAAAAAAAAAAAGCAAAAAAACAAACCTGGGAACAAATTGATCTAGTAGTTGTCTACAGAGTGTTCCACCTCACAACATCAGAATACATATCCTTCTCAGCTGCACATGAGACAGTCTCCAAAATAGACCATAAAATATACTTAAGTAAATACAGAAGAATTCAAATCATCCCATGCATATTATCTGGCCATACTGCAATCAAATTAGAAATCAATGGTAAAAGAAAGCACAGAACTATATAAACACATAGAAATTAAACAACACTCTACTGAACAACAAATGGGCCACAGAGAACATGAAAAATAAAAGAATATGTACGATTAAACAATAACACAGATAAAACATACCAGAACTTCTGGGATGAAAGGAAAGCAGTCCTATGAGGGAAGTTTATAGTGATGAATTCTCACATCAGGAAAACAGAACAAGCTCCAGGAAACAATCTAATGTTAAACCTCAGACTTCTAGAAAAAAGGACAAATCAAACCCAAAGCTCATCCAAGAGAAGAAATTATAAATGTAAGAGCAGAAATTAATGCAATTGAGACTAAGAAAGCAATATGAAAAATCAGTGAATCAAAGAGTTGGTTCTTTGAAAAATAAAACTGACAAACCGTACTAAGTGCTCTACCAATTAGCATCATTACCAGGAACGTTAAACATTTCTTCACATGTCCATCATCTTTATAAATACCCTCTAATTTGGTAATGTGTGGACAGAGTTGGAAATCAAGTATTTTTGTCATTACAATGAAGTCCAGGATTGAGAAGACAGCTTGTGGGAGGCTCTGCATCCTAAATTTTTGTCCAGTTCATCAATGCCAGGTGTCTTAGTTACCCTCCTGTCACTGGGACAAAATACCCGACACATTGAAAGAGTTATTTTGGCTCAAATCTTTAAACGAAGACAAAACAAGTTGCTTAAGGAGCATTGCAGTGGAAACATGCTCAACTCCTCACAGCAAAAAGCAGAGAAAAATGGTAAGCGCTGCAGACAAAAATACAGTGTTCCACCACATGTCCCAAATGACCTTCTCACAACCAGGCCTCAGGGCCTTATAGCACACGCACTTATGAACTTATCAACGGATGAATCAACCAAAAACTGTGAAGTCCACAGAATCCAATCAGGGTCCAAACAAAGCGGATATGTAGGGGATATTTCAGACATAAACCACAACACAAGGTCTTCTGCTGGAAGAGACAGGGGACACAAGACAGCACAGTGCCATTCAAACACAAACATCACACATGAGTCAGCAGATCCACCACAGCTGTCCAGCTGTCAGCACTCACTATGATGAGAAGTGATCCAGCAGGCACTGCCCTGCCCATGACAGTGCTTTGGACATGCTTAAGTCACCTCATTTGCACAGCACAGGATGCTGAGGACCTGGCAGTTTCTCAGCCTCACTTCAAGACCCAGAAATGAACAGGGCATAAAAGGAGCAGTTAACATACAGGACTAAGGCTTCACAGCTGATGCACATAGGTCTAGGTCCTGCTAAGTTGGGTCTGTCTACATCCAACTGACCTTATGCCTCCACTACAGCCCCATTCCTGTATCAGGTCAGTGGTCCCCGCACATCACCATTTCCAAGAATAGGGGTCTCCCAAGGCCCTTCCCATATAACCTGCAGTCAGCAAATCCCAGAGCCAGTCAGTGTGAGCCAGCTAGTGGGTCTTTCAGCTACACATTGGGAGCGTCTGAGTTGGGTTCCTGACAGAGGAAGATTCTTTATTCTGGACAGCAGGCCTGATTGGACAATTTACCTAGAACCAGCCTTTCACTGTTACTCCATTTCATGTCTTCTCAGCTAAAAAGGGCAGACAACATACAGTACCTGTCTGAGAGTAACACAAATGATAGACTATTACCAAAACCCTTCCCAACACAGGCTTCTTGCCTAAATATGGATTTCAGCCAAAATAAAACTTAACATCATTAAGGCAGAATGCACTCCTAGATGTCCAGAGCTGCCGCTGCTGTCTTACTGAATTCAACGGGCTCTTGCTGAGTGTTGTCTCTGCAAATCAGTCCACAAGTACACTCCTGCACTTCCAGACTGTGTATCACACTGAGAAAACCCCCGTACTCAAAGAAGAACTGCACTACAGACCAGGTGGGACCAAATGGAATAAATAGAAGGAAAGGTTTAGCGTTGTCAGAGGACAGAAATATAAATGATGCACCTGGTTTCACCATGCAGCTTTTTCCATACCTTATCTCACAATCTATTTATTTTTAGCAAAGAATACAAAAATATGCTAAAAAGAAAATATAGTACCTGATAAAGAAAGAAAATGGCATGCTACATTAACAATATTATCTCAAATGAATTAAGATAAAAGAATAGGAAACATTTCTAATGTCTGAGACAGGCAATGTACTTCATCGAAGATCACAAATAACCTAAATTCTGAATACAAATCACTTTCCTCACCAGGAACACCAGAATGATTGCTGAAAAGCGGCAGCACCCTCAGTCACCCTCAATCTTTATGATGAGGCAGGGTCTCACAAGTATTCAAAACAGCAAACTCTCTATAGAAGAACTTCCCCAAATCACAGTTTGAAAGCCTCCCTCTTCCACTCATTCATTTCAGGTAAGTTCTGCCACTGAGTCAGGTAACAGAGCATCTTGATGATCAGCCTAATTGGTTTGACAGATAACCAGGATATTAGTAAAGCATAGGTCTGGGTGAATGCACAAACCTCCAAACCAACTGCACATGAGATTCCTTTTTCCTATCATGCTGCAGTTGCTTACAGACAGCAGCCACTCTAGAGCTGTTCTAGGCATACAGAGGCCAAAACAAGGATGAACTGCAGCCCAGAATACACCAAGAAGCAGTACATTGCCATACATTTGGTTTTCAACATGGGCCTCTTCTTAGTCACTGGCCGTAAGTTCCTATTGCTAAGCCCATGTTATTCACCTATGTCCAACCAACTTTCAGTTGAATGAGACAAAGATTCTCAGTCCACAAAGTGACATTGCTTTGCTTCTGAGTTTACACATGAGGTGAACATACTGTGAGGTATTATTTGTTATTAGAAAGCAGAACTGGGGGTTGCAGCACAGTAGTGCGGTGTTTGCCTAGCATGCATGAAGCCCTGATTCAACACTCATACTGGAATAAAAAAAGCAAACAAAAATGCCAAAATCTTATTTTCATATCTCAAAATGTACCAATCAAATAATCAAGTGTGAATTATCTACTTTTTCCTGTGCATTGCTGATTCTCTCACCATTCTAGCTGTATCTTGTCACAAGATGCTGTGCCTAAGAATTTGCATGTTTTGTTTACCTTTTGAAAATAATCTCTGGACTCCCACACAGGACTCTGACCCATCTAGTCATGTCTTTCAGAAATACTTCACATTTAAGAACTACCTCTTCTTTTCAAAACGTATAACTGCCCTAATGTTAAATGCTCCTGAGGTTTGATCTCTTCCTTTAATTTAAGTTACCCATGAGAAGCTCTGCCACAAGGCATATGGTGACCATTTAGGTGCACACTAGTGACTTTATTTTGACTTTTCTTCATGGCCTATTAAGTCACAGAGTTTAGGAAAACAGGCATAGGATATGAAATTATTGGGACATAGGCTAGAGACTGTGATCCAAGAACTAAGATTCTTGAGATCTCTCAAGTGAACATACTGTGTTTTGTATGCTAATAATATGATCAAAGGCTGGATAAACCTGGTAGCTTCTGGATAGCATATAACTGGCATGCAGAAAGACAAAGAAATGTTTACAAGCTGATATTTTAAAAGCAATTTTCTTCACAGTTATCCATTAGGTTAAAATATTGAGTCTCCTACTTGATCCGTGAAAAAGGAAAAGAAAACTGACAAGAAGTTAAAGACAAAGAACTAATTAATTTGTGCAAAACAAAGTCTTCTTCAAAAATTCTTACACTATATTTTAACCAAAACTTTAGGGTTGGTTAATACTGAGATGCATAAACATCTTGAGATCTCCACACAGAATATTCAATGTCCACACTGTTCTTGCTCCATACATTGAAATATGCACAAAAGCCAACTGTTGTCCTGAGTTCTGTGATTCATTCCAGAAATTAGAACAAAAGAACAAGAGGGTAGGTTGTGAGAATTTTTCTTTGGCCATGTTGAGTAAAAAAAGGTAAGCAAGAACACAAATTTGACTAGCCTAACATCTAAAAGAGTTCTAGTGGAACTACACAAGCACACCTGTGAACTTGAGATAGTGTCAGAATTCCATGGAATTATTAGAGACACAGTTCATGTCTCCAGAGCTAAAGAGCTTGTTGTAGACATAGAAACAAATTACACTACACATTTGTGGGAAGTGTTGTGAATAAAATCACTGTTATTCATTTCTCCTTGTGTGTGACAATTTACACTGTCCACATTTCATTCCACATTAGTTCCAACTCTGGCAACTCACTAGAGTTCAAGCTAAGCATATCACCACTCTACAACTTTTCTGGATCTCCAACAAAACCTGTGTTCTTCAGAGTGTATTCTTTAAGCAGCTAGGACAAACTCTATACAATCAGACATCTGGCCGTGAAGTCATACCTAACCTCATGGTTGCAGACACCTGCTAAATTTTTCACAGTATGTTTGTAAACTGATGGGAAGTTTCTTTATTATGTACACTTGTAGGTATAGAATTACATGAGTTCATAAAAATTACCTGAAAGATTATGTAGATGCTCTATATAGCACCATATCCAAAAAAATAAATTACCTCTGAAAATTAAGACACTGTAATATTACACAAATCCCATCTGAATATCTTAAAAATTTTTGTTTTTCATATTGTAATTTCTTATCTTTAAGCTCTTGAGTTTTCTCATCACTTCATTTACTTCTCAGAACTTCCTAAGGCAATCCATGAAGACATGGTTTATTGGACATACAACTCTTAATGAGTGCACCATGACTCAGTCTTTCTGACCAATAGCAGTAATGGGCACAGATTGCCAATAAGGACACATGATAAATAAAGAACAAAAATACCCCGGAACAGTGGACAGCACACTACAGGAATCCAGTCTGCATCTGAAGACACAAGTGTGCTTTTTGTCCCATTTTAGCTGTGTGAAGTGAGAATGTACTACATTTATCCATCCGATGATTCACCAAGAACTAGCAATTCGTAAACATTTGGAGCTCATGTGGTAATTATAAAGATAAAAGTACCTAATGCACAATATGTCCTGCACATAGGACCTGCATACTTTCTAAATGTAGGATAATAGAGTATAGATACAGGCTTGGAACTTAAAGCGCCTGTAGGGGAAATAATTCCAATGTAGAAAGGCAGATGATGATCAAAGTTAAAGCAGTTATAAGGGTTTCTCAATCAACATAAATTAAAACTACAAGTGGAAATGTTTTCCCTTCAAACTTGCACATGTTTGGTGTCTTGTGTTCTAACTGCTCAGCCCAGTATCTTTTCATTTAAAATTTCAGTCCTATCCCCTTTTCCTGGTTATGTATTCCAAATAATGTGGTCAGAGTGGAACAACACTTTATAGTAATAAAAAAAATGAAAACAAAGTAAAGAAAAAAAAAAAAAACAAGAGCATTTTCCCCCTGTTCCAAGAATTATTATACAGTTGTCTTAATTTGGTTGCTAAGGATAAATGAATAATAAGCATGCAAAACAAGAAACAACCGGATGAGTGTCATGTTCAACAGAGGACTATATGAAGAGTTGAAGGAATGACTCTACAGATGCTACTTCACTTTGAAAGGGGAAATATCCTCATCAACCCAAAGGTAATTGAAGATAAAATGTACTGAAAAGACACAGAACATGAGCAAACATCATAGCTAAGCCTTGGATTCTTTAAAGTTGGTCAACCTATACGTCTTAATGTTCATTTTGGGAAACTTATGTAACTCAAAGCTAATCTGATTATAAAACACTAAATATCTCATATATGTTACTGAACAGAGTACAATGTAAATAACTCGTTGTTCATACTTGCTGTCCTGTTTCTGTCCATGTACCACTGGTGTGAAAAATGAGTCAGTATCAAAATTAAAAGTAAGATTTGCACTAAATAATTTTTCACTTTCTCTTCATTACTAGAGACTTCACTCAGGGCTTCATGCACATTAGACAAGTTACTTTGGAGTTGAGGTACACCCCAAAATATTTCAGATAGAAAAAAGGTCTTGCTCAGCTATCCAGCCTTGTACTGATATTTTCATACTCTTGTCTGTTTCCCAAGTAGCTGGCGTTAAAGGTGTGCACCATCATGCCTCAGTGATGTTTATTTTACCCCACCCTGAAATCTTGGTAAATCATGGTGATTTCAGAACCCCAATCTTCAACTAGCAAGGTGACACATATCTGTGTTCCCAACAGTCAAGGAGGTATAAACTATAAAAATGTCTCCTAAGCCTGGGCAACTTAAAGACTCAAAGAGTAAAAAAAATAAAATAAAATTTATAAAATAAATGAAAATGTGAACTTGGGGGAATGCAGCTCAGGGTAAAATTCTTGAGCTCACTCCCTGTACAATAAAAACATCAAAGACACCTTGAAATCTTTCGTATCCAAGAGAAACCCCTTCCCACTATAAATCAGTGATGCTGTCTACCCTATTTTTAAACTTACAAGACCAGTTTCCTAATTTCTAATTTTGCCTCAAAAATGATTAGGTGAGCTGATCAGTAGCCACAGAAGAAATATTTATCTGTTACTAAATTCTCCTCCTTTCTTTAGGCCTCTGATCTTTGACCTATTCTCAGAACAAGCCGGCAAAAAATCCTTCATTTATTATCAAAATAAGAACAAGTTGACTTCTGGAGAAATTTACTGTTGTAGCTGCTGATTTTTGCCACCCTCACAAATCCCATGCTTTCTCATTCTGTTTCACTTCCATTTGCTCTTGCCTATTCAAAATATCCTTTTATTCTATTCATTCAAGTGCCTGCTGATGTTAACTACGGGAATTTACCCTTACTTCAGTACTTTTCTTTTTGTCCTTTTGTGACACGCTTTCACTATGCAACTCAGGCTTCCTGCAACTCACTTGGTAGCCCAGGCTGGCCTCAAACTCACAGAGATACTCCTGCTTCAGTCTCTAGAGTATCGGGATTACAGACATGGTCCACCATGCCTAGCCAATTACTTCTTTTATGTAACCATCTCATTCAGTGTCTCAACTTTTAAAACAATGTGTAAAAGCAGTTCACAGATTATGAAGCAATTATTTTAGAGACGATTCCCCTTTCCCATTCCAATCATACCAATATCACATGTACACATCCCTGTAGATGCCCCACTTCAAAGCATTTTTCAGTGTGGATTTAAGAGACAGCCCTTTCAGAAAGTTGTTCTTAGCAGGACCACTTTCCCCTCCATGGAAACTCATTAACATCCCCCCATCTTTTTAAACCTTCTAAACTCTATGGAAAGGCTCATTTAAATAGCCTAAATGTAAGGAAAAATTTGTTTTATAATTTAAATAAGGCACCTCGCTAGGGAAGGATCTGAGATAGAAATGAGAAATTAGACAGTTTGGTAAGAATTAAACGAGAATAGAATTACCTAGAATGTTGTAAGAGAGTGAACTTTCTACCCAACAAGCAATGCCAACCCTCCCTACTAAGAGGAATTGCAGCCATGCCTTACTAAGCTCCTGGGTTTCCAGTAATTTAAAATACAAAATAACCCGTGTTTCTCCAAAATTTGTTTCTTTTAGCAGTGCATGAGGAAGAATGGGTTAGAGAGCCTGAGTTCAAAGCAGTAGTTTTAAATCCACAGAGGAGTCTGTGATAGGTGTTCACCAGACAATTCAGAATTGATTTACTATGCTCTGCTTATCTATAATTATCTCTGGATGCAAAGCTACAGGGCAACTCACTCACACTTCCAAAAAGGAGGAAACTATTGTTATCTCCAAAAAATCTCTCCTAACATCTTTTATGGGTTCTCCATATCATTCCTCAATAATATGAGACCATGAACTCTGTTCGTGCAGTAACCAAAATTGCAAGTAGTAGTCTGATGCAAAAAATTACAATGATGATTGTTTTTTAATGCTGAGTAAGACCGATGGATATAGTGCTGTGCCTGGGAAAGACCAAGAAGGTATGTTGGGTTGGCCTGGTGTGGTGACGCATGCTTGTAAGCCCAGCACTTGGGAGGCAGAAGCAGGAAGATTGCTGCGGGTTCAAGACCAGTCTGGGCTTTGTAATGCATTCAGGAACAGCTTGAGCTACATAGAGAGACCTTGTCCCAAAAACCAAACCAAACCAAAAAAAAAAAAAAAAAAATTGCAGTGTCACAGTAAGGTTTTTGTGCGCTAGGGACCCGGAACTGCCCGGTCTGAGCAAAGGGGTAAGTATCACTGACGATGATGCAGCATCAAAGAATAGGAAGACCTAGTATCCAGAGGTAAGCAGGGAGGTTGCAGATTGCCAAAGCTGTTTCTGACCACTTCCATCCAGAACACACCAGATTCCATCCCATCCCCAGCTCCCGTCCCACAACGTCACCACTGCGTTTCTTGAGGGTCTCCCAGGGCTCTTTCAAGGCAGCTCGCAGCCTGTACAAATTATTAAAAAAGGCGGCCTACTCAGCTGGGGGTTCTCAGCCCTGAATCCACGGTGCTCATCAGGGTGCCGCGACACAGGAAGGGCCCTCCTCCTTCGGCCCACCTGATTGGGTAGTTCAGACAGCCCGCAGCTTCAGCGCTGATTGGCTCCTGCTCCATTGCCAGGTAGCTGTACTAACTGGAGAGACAAACCTCTAAGAGCAGAGGTCTCCTCAACTCTTACCTTGTAGATCAAGAAATCTGAGACCAGTCGCTTTCCTTAGATTTCAATCTCACCTCTCCTGAGGAATGCTTGCATTTAAGGGCTTTGCTCCTGGCTTTGCAGAGAGCTGCCCTAGGTTTCTTAATGCACTAGGCGGACTCTTCCTGAAAACGGGTCACGTATCTGCTCAGATGGTTCCAGGATCAATGTCCTGTGGAAGAATTAATCCCCTGATGACTGAAAATGTCGAGGCCAGGCCAGGATTAAGCGGACCAGAGGGAGGCCCTGCTGTTAGCAATGAGGCAGTAAATTTCATTGCTCAAGGCCAGCCTGAACTGTATAGCAAGACCCTGTCTCAAAAAGACAAAATGAAATAAAATTTAAAAGTGCAATGAATATATGGTCCTAAGAGGAATACAACTATTGTGTAAACAAGGAAATTAGAGTTGCATGATAGCAATAGTCTGCAAGAGTACAGAGGAAAGAAAAGCAAGCATTCCAACTCCCTCAGACAACATTCACAGTTTATCCATAGTCATTAAAAATTCTTGAAATCTGAAGATAAACATATTTCCCAGCATTAAGGCCACAAAGATTGCTCAAACAGCTCCATATTAGATTCCCCTAATCAATTACTGGTGATGAGGCCGGGCTACAAAAGGACTTTAGATAGTAAGCTTCCCATACCCTGTCCTGACTCACCACAAGTTGAAATTCTCCAACTTTCAACATTAGTATTCCTCAAAAAAAATTACATGGAGTCGAGTAATAGATATACTTGTTAATAATTTGTTTGCCTTGAGATATGTACTAGATATTAGTAAAGCACACTTCTTAGTGTGTCTGCCTGAGGCATGATACTGTGATCCAAACAACCTAGTCTGGTCCCTGGACCCTTCCTCTTAGCTTGTTTCCCTTCTCTCTGGATCCTGGGTCTCTGTAAGTCCATATCTTTGTCCTTTATTTCTATCTACCATAATATCTTCACATTAGAAGAGATCAAACCAACACTGAAGTCTCAGAAATTATGACACAAAATAAACTTTCATTTGCTTTGTATATCAGAAATTTCTCCCTGTGTCAAAAGCAACAACAAAAATTTAATACAATAGCTGTTAGGTATCCGTCATCAATAAACTTTCAAATACATCAATTCTTTCCTTAGAAAACTATACAAATGAGTTTTTCTGTATGAATCCTCTAAATAGATTTCTTTCCTGTGCACATACTTCAGTTTGACTCCAGCAATTCTTTGCATGTCACAATGACTACAATCTATATAAGCAGAAGTCACCCAATATATACAGACATCTGGCCATGAACACATGCTTAATATCAACCCATGGCTACAGACACCTGGAATCCTGATGCATAGTTTTTTAAAAACTGATGAAGTTCTCCTTATTACGTAGCAGTTGTACTTCTAGGTGGTAACTCAGAAAAACCCACGAAGAGTATCCACAATGATGTGAAGTTGTGTATGACAATGATTTCTGGGAAAACACTCTAATAATCCTTAATAGGCTGACACAATGTAACATCACACTTCCATCTGCATGCACCTCGGAATACACACGCTGTCTCTTGTCTCTGCATATTGATTCTTTATGTCACCATTTTACCCACATCATATATACACGTTTCAGGTCTCATTTATATATAGTCACTTCCAGATGTCTTCTCTCACTCCTTGCCATGGCATTTCAACATAAATAAACATCTATGGACACTTGGCTTATCTTGTCCTATTTTATTACAATATGTCAGGCTCAGTGTAAGAGAATTTCTCAATTTGAACCACAGGAAGCTGAGGCCACAGCAGAATTTTGTTCATGGTCATTCCTGTCTCTCAGCTTGTATAGTATTTCTAAATCAAATGAGCATGAAACTTATAGTGGTGGAAATATGAGAAAATTTTTTAAAGGACAAGATATTCTGACATAAAATACGGGAGTGTGAATCTCTCTAGTGAGTGGGGTGACACTTTACTTGTAGTAGTTTCAGTGACAGAAAGGAATATTCTAGACAATGTGAAAACAATGTGCCTGGCAGAGAAAATTGTTGGAAGCAAAGGTATATGAGTATGTTGAGCATGGACAGAGCACATCATTAAATATATCCGAATATAGACTGTAAAGGAACATGAAGTCTCACAGCCAGTTTCTCTTAGGTCATTGAAAAAAAGGTTTAGGCTGATACCATATGGACAATATTTCATACCCATATCTACACTCTGAGTATCTGCTATGAAGATAAAACACAATGTATTAATTTTCAGTACACTCCAATTATCTTATTTTGAAAGTCTGTATTACTTCTTTCTTTCTTTGAAATAATAGCCTATTATGGTGGGGCATACCTATAATCCCAGCACTCAGGAGGCTAAGGCAGGAGGATTGCTGCAAGTCTGAGGCCAGCCTAGGGTAGGAAATGATTTCAATTCCAGCCTGAACTACGTAGTGAAACCCTATCTCAAAAGGACAAAAAATAATTATAATAATTTTTAAAATTACATAGCAACCAATATTGTAAAAAATAGAAACAAAAATATGAGTGGATATATCATAAATCTTTGTGTACACTTTTTCCTCAAATAGTTCTCCTTGCTTTCTTACTTCTTCCCTTTTCTTATAGATTTCAGGCATTCTCTCTGTAGAATGATTTTGTATTAAATTCATGTCAAGTTAAATGATGTAGAGGAATAAAATACTATTTAAATAAGTTGTTAGAGGACTTTCAAAATTTGATTTCAAAATGTATTTTCATCTGACATTAAACTACCCAATATTACAGGACTGTCAATAGAATGAGGTAAATTAGCAAGCCAGAGCTATATTCAATCTGTACAATCATACTTATTTATTTTTTATTCTACATATAGAATTCTACACACGGAATTTGCACCTGTACTTGATATATCTTGATTTTTCTTTTTTCCCATTCCCCAGCCTCTTCTACTCCTCTTCCCCTCCTTATTTACAAAAGTTTTATTTCCATTTTTCCTTCTACTCTTATTTTTCTTCTACCTTCCTTCTATCTCCCACCCCTCCCTTGTTCATCTCATTTGAACATTTTCTTCCCTTTTCCTATATCTATTATGAATTTTGGTCCTTGTATACACTTTTGGTTTTGCACATCAGAGAAATAATGTGGCATTTAAATATGTGTATATGATTTATTTCACTTAAGAGTATGGTCTCAAGGTGGGTGTTGTGGTGCACACCTGTAATTCCAGCACTCGGGAGGCTGAGCCAGGAGGACTGCTACGAGTTTGAGACCAGGCTGGGCTACATACCGAGTTGAAGCCCAGTCTGAACTGCATAGCGGGATCTTGCCTCAAAAAGACAATAAAAAGAGTATGGTCTCAAGGTGCATCCATTTAGTTAGAAATATCTGAAGCTTGTGGTATTATACAAGCAATCTCTTAGACATCTCTTTTTTTAAACGACATTCTAAATGTAGGAATATATTAAGCCATTAGAGCAAATAGTTTTGGAATAACCAGCTTAACAAAGAGATGAGAAAATAGTATCACTAATGCCTAGTCCTGGGAGCAGCACACACAGCTGTTCATTGGAGCTGGATTTTCACAGTTCCTGTAGCTTCCCATGGGAAGTGTTCCATGTCCATGGAATCACTATTCCCTCCATCAGAGCAATGACATTGGCTTCACCTGACAGCTCCACATCACCCACAGCTTTCAGGAACACTAACCTTGCTCAACATTGCCTGGCCTCCTGGGCTTTCCTTAGAAATTTCAGTGGAAGCCTCATGCCTGCACACCTTTGCATTCTCCAACTCTTAAGGACCAGCATCATGTGATGAAGACAAGGTCTGCCATAGATCCGAACTGTACTAGGGTGCAGTTGCAACAGGACTGAAAGTGACCTCTGGAGTGCTTTGCTGGCTCAGGCTGTCCTGGAAAATCCAGGCCTATATTCTGAAAGAGCCTGCAAAACCTCAGAAACAAATTTGCATGTCTCCACCATTAAGCCTGCCATGGTCACAGCTTTGTCAGGTCCTGAAATGTCAACATGTTCTCTTTTCTTTTGTTCTGAAGCAAAGAAAATGGCTTCTCTTTAATGGCACTCTATACCACCCACCCTCTCCTTTGGTACAAATGTACTTGTGCTCCTTTCATGGCCAAGCTGGGAATTTTCCAAGTTTTACTCCTCTGACCCTTTCTGTCCCCAATTCTTACAGTCAATAAGGCTACAAGCAGCCTGTAGTGCCCACACTGCTGTCTGAATTCTGCACAGTTTTAAATGTCATCCATCAGGTAAACTTCTTTAATGTCCTTAACTCTGCCTCCCACAAAGTCTCGGTATGAATTAAACGCACCCATGGTCTCTTCCATGATGTATATTGTGTCCCTTATTTCAATTCCTAATTGTGTCCTCTTTCTCAGATGGAACCTCATCAGTGTCACCTCACTGACCGCATTTCTCTTCACTATCTTAGCCTCCACTGGAATTGTCCAGGCCCTGTCAATGCTCCAAGCTGCTCCTCCATTGCTTTCCAAATTCTTCCTGGAAAGATATTGCAAGGGCTTCTTCATATCATCTACAGTCTAATACTGTAACTAGTACCTCTGAAAATTTACTTTGACTCACCATTTTAGAAGGTTTTTTTTATTGGTTTTTTCCTTTTTTTGGTACCAGGAGTCGAACTCATGACCTCAGGCTTGCCAGGCAAGTGCTTATGCCACTGAGCTACATCCCAGGACCATTTTAGAGATTTTATTGCATGAAAAATTTGGTGCATTACCTCAGATGAAGCCAACATCATGGATGGAGAACATGGTAGATAAAATTTGCTGTGGCCCACTGTCCCCTTCATGGCCATGCCCATTGGCCAAGGGCCTCCAACCAAGCCTCACCTCTAAAATACTTCAACACTTCCCCATGGAACCACCGTAGGGAACACAGCTTTACAATGTGCATTGTTGAGGGACAGTTAACCTCTAAATTATTACTTTCCAGTTTGTTGTATTGTGTTATTTGCAATGAGACATGAATCAAGGATATATAGGTACCAAACAATGTCCTTTCAAACAATGCTTGGATTAAAAAATTAATGAAAGGGGAATTGAATATCATCTTCAAAATGAAAATTAAAACACAACATGAAAACTGTTGGCATGCAGCAGAAGGAAGCAGTGAGAATAAGAAACTTCTAGTGATGAACACAGGGATTCCACATTTGCATAGACTCCAACACATCTGTGTTCACCCATCAGTGACCAAGACAAGTAACTGAAATTTTACAATAGGAAAAAAATGAATAAACAACAGAGCAGGAATAAAATGTAAAATAATGTATAAGGATGTATGCAGTTCTATAATCTCCACATCCCTTAAAAAATGGAATCCTGTCTTTTGAAGCAATATGGGTAGAACAGGAAGACACTGTGTTAGGTGAAAAAGTCAAATACATAATGAAAAGTGGTGCAAGTTCTCTCTCATGTGTGCAGGATAAAATAAGGTGATCAGAGAGTAGAAGAGTAATGGCTAGAAGATACAAAGAGTTGTAAGAAGAATGGCATTAGCTAACAGGTGCCAGAAATAGTTAAAAATAAAACAATAAGTTCTAATTTCTCCAGCACATAGTGTTGAGAGTATAGTTCACAGTCTCCTGTTAAATAAATCCTGAGCAACCAAAAGAGAATAACCTGAATTCTACAAATGCAAAGTCATGATGAAATAGAAAGGTTTATTAGCCAGAATTAATCAATACACTGTAACTGCATCCTATACACATGTGCAGTTGTTATGTGTTAATCAAAATTTTTAAATTTAAAATGAAAGAAGATATTTAACAAAATTAAGATTTTTTTTTGGTTTTTCTCTGGTACCGGGAACCGAACTCATGACCTTGCGCTTGCCAGGCAGGTGCTTTGCCACTGAGCTAAATCCCCAGCCCCTCAAAATTAAGTTTTATTGGCACAGATAAACAGAAATGACAAACTTCAGTAAATAATGAAATAAATGTTCTCAAATCTGGATAAAAAATACAATATTAGAATGATTGTCATATACTAAACAATATAAATGTATATATAATATAGTTATATATCACCAAAAATGAATACACATTTATACACTTCAAGAAAAGAAAAACTTCTATAAATATTCTAATACTAAATTAATTTACATATGAGATTAATATAAATTACCTTTGGCCTCTGCAATTACAAGATGCCCTCAAAGTGGTGGCCATCAGCTTCCAGACATTTTTTAGTACGGCATACTGCCATTTGGGTAACCTTGGTCATTGAGATTGCTGCACGAGCATTTTCAATTTCTTCTCTAAGGGACGGCAGTGCAGTGAGTTTTTAGTGCTATATGACATCATGTAGGGTCCCCCATGAAAAATCTATCACCATCTTTTGAAAAGATATACTATTTTTCTTTTCCTGAATTGTGTATAATTTTTGGTGGACTCTGTGTATTTTGAATATGTATTAGTTATTTATGCTACTTTAATTTTCACCTACTCAAATTTATAAAAGTCGTAGCATATTATATATAATTGTATTTGTCTTACTCTAATGAATGAGCACTGGTTAATTTAAGAT
>NW_004955569.1:1289924-1316275 GCF_000276665.1 Chinchilla lanigera
CGTGAGTTCAGTTCCTGGTACCGGAGAAAAACCAAAAAAAAAAAAAAAAGAAAGAAATTGCAAGGAAAAGAAACATGTGATGAAGTCATATTTGCTAGAGATCTTGTTCTGAATTATGATAAAAATTACATAAGATCCATCTTGATAATCCAAATAGACACTAATGCAGAAGTAAAAATGTGTTTGAATGGGCCCAGCATCAATTAGACAGTTCTAGTGATAGAGGGAGTATTTGATAATGGAGAAAAAAAGATGATATAGATGAGTAGGTACATAGATAATACATACATAAATTAATCAATAGATAAGTAGATGACAGATGGATATAGATATTATTTAAAGACATTATATTTTTCTTACCAAATTTAGGTACTTCGGACACAAATTGTAGCAGTATTTGTGTTTGATAGATATGTGCAAACCTGCCTCACCTGAGCTGAATCAAGACTGTTTCACAGGGGACCAACAACCTTCCTCATTGCAGTGTGACCCGGATGTGCACATGTTGGTGCACCAGTGAAGCACAGGCAACACGAGAATGAAGAAAAATTGGAACATATTTTTTAATACTGGAAAGAGGCTCTGTGAATCTCATTACCCATGTCCAACTCTGCCCTAGAAATTGTGAGGGGGGGCCAGGGTCCACTGGACTTACTCACATGATGTATGAACTTGTGATTACATTGAATCACTCACTTGTGCATCTGTGGGGAATTCTACATTTGTACAATGGAGCACACAGTGACACATATCATCATATAATGTTTGCGTTTGTAAAAATCATTATAATTTGTAACTGAATAGCATAACAAAATTACATAAAATTTGTGTTTTACCTAAATACTATTTTCACCATACTTGACCTGCAAACTCATACTTAACAGGGTATTGAAATTTTGCTTCTTCCAGTCCACAGATCTCTCTATATAGCAGGAGGCCATGCAAATAGGGCCCCTCTCTGCTGATGAAGCCAGTCTAGCCATTTTGCTGCAGCTCTGGAAAGGAGACCAGCCCTGGATTCCCAGATGTTCCCATTAAGTGATTAGCACAGAAGACTCACCACGGAGCCTGTACTGAGCTGGACTTTCCTTGTTGCTGTTTTAAAAGGTAATTAATGAAAGACATGAGATACTTAGTGTGCGATTGGACAGCAGTGGAATAAAGACTGCACAAGTGTGACAGTTTCCTGATGAGGATGTCTCTGTATTTGTAGGCGTCCAGGCTGAGGTACAGCTCATGGAGTCTGAGAGAGGCTTGGTGCAGCCTGACTGGGGCGCGGGGGGTGCGGTCACTGAGACTTCTGTGCAGCCTTAGGATTCACCCTCAGCGATCACTGGATAAACTGGATCTGCCAGGCTCCAGGAAAGGGCCTAGAGTGGGTTGGTCTCGTTGGAAACAAGGCTAATAGTCACACAACAGAATATGCTATATCTATGAAAGGCAGATTCACCACCGCTAGGGATGATACCCAAAACACAATGTATCTGCCTATGAACATGATGAAAGTCGAGGAGACAGCCGCCTACTACTGTGTAAGAGACACAGTGAAGTAACATCAGCGAGTTCACAATCCTCCCTGCTGTGGTGCTCAGGACCAGCAGGGGGCGAACAAGACACTGAGTTTCATAACAGTGTAGGACAGGTGCAGCGCGTGGGCCAGTCTGATTTCCGGTCAGGATCTGAAGCTTCGTGTTCCTGTGACATATTCCCCAGATACTCTGCATTCATGAGTCTGGTCTTATCTTTCATGTTCCTGAACTAAAAATTTGACTCAACAGTAAGAGATAGCCTCACCCACACACATGTACAAAAGTCATTTCTGAAGGTGAAAATGACTCTTCTGTGGTCACTAGGACTGGAACCTGAGGACACGCAGGCACCATGTTGAACATTTCTCCAAGGAAAAAGATATCTCAGTGATATTTCCTTTTCATCACCAATTTTAGTATTTAGAATAGAGGCAAGACATGCCCATGTCTTGTGCATGCCTGTAATCCCAGCACTTGGGAGGCTGAGGCGGGAGGATTGCTGTGAGTTTGAGGCCAGGCTCAGCTATATATCAAGTTCAAGGCCAGCATGAACTACAAAGTGTATGCTGCCTCCAAAAAAAAAAAAAGAATGGAATAGAGGCAAAACAGAGATAGCCCAGATTCAGTGATGGATGAAACACTTAAAAATTTAAATTTTTCCCTCCCTACCATATATAACTGCATACATCAAACTCAGAACTCATCCAAATGTCTTTTTAAATAATTTACTTACCCTCAGTTTTCATTCTCTTGGCTGCGTTCCTGGAGATGCTGACCAGCCTTTGAAGGATGGGCTGTAAAGTGTTACCTTCAGTACATATGACTGCCATCCACTCCAGGCCCTTCCCTGAGGCCTGATGAACCCAGTGCCAGCATGCAGCACTGTGACGAAGTAAGCAGAGGTCATGCAGGTAAGAGACAGGGTCTGCAAGAGCTTCACCATGGCAGGCCCTGACTCCTGCAGCTGTACCTGGGACAGGACATCTGGGGACAAGGAGCATCATGATACTCATTTGCATTTTCATCTTCCAAATGGAGCCCATATCAGACATCAGCAATACCTTGTGGAGTGTTACCAGGCACAAGAGAAGACCCAACAGTCTCATCTTCTCAAACAAACTCATCTCTTCCAGAGATCTCAGCCCTGTGTAAAGAGAGCTGTGAGCTCCGAAATAGTAGAATTTGAACCTGTACAATAATTTGTATATGAAGAGTCCTCTTTTTACAAGTGGTAATTGATTGAGATCAGATTTCCCTTAGACCTTATGTGCCCTGTGAAGTATCTATTCTCTGAAAATCAAGTGGTATTTAAGTCTGCAATGAGAATTCATTTGCTGTAACTGGGGATTTGAAAGAGTATTAAAGGATGATACAAAACTTCCTGAGTCACCCTCTTACAAACACTTTCCCACATGGTTCCCACTGCAACTCTCCTTATCCACCCTGGCTCTGGGTCTTGATTCCTTGGTCCTGTTCCCTAAACACTTCTTGCTTCCATGTTCCACTGAGAGCTGAGTGCACTGCCACAATACTGTTGTTTTTTGTGTGCCCAGGCCTGGCTCCTGCTGTTGGACAACCTGGACATAAGACATTGCTCCTGCAGATCAAACAGAGACAGGAAAAGATTTTTATATACTATGCTTTTGTTACAAAGATAATTCAAAGCATTTGCAAGAGAAAGAGGCAATATGTTTTATTTTATTTTATTTTATTTTTTTTGGTTTTTCTCCGGTACCGGGAACCGAACTCATGACCTTGTACTTGCCAGGCAGGCGCCTTGCCGCTGAGCTAAATCCCCAGCCCCCAATATGTTTTAAATGACCCATTTCCTGAATGACATGTGCTTATAATAATCAATTATTTATATTCTAAGTTCGAAATTCGTTTTACTTCTAGAGAGGATGTTTCCAATTTAAACTTCTCACATCATTATGTATCTTACCTTTAGAAAAATTTTCATGATTCTCAACTTGTCTACAGAGATTATTTCCCTGTATATAACTCTACCTGAACACCCATCTGGTAATCAGATTCTACCCAATTTCCTCTCCTGCAAATGAAATTTAGGATCTTGTCATCAGATTTTTCTCCAATCTCTTCTTATTTTTCATGTTTCCACTTTCTATCCTATTTGAGCCTAAGGAGGATGAGGAAAAAGCACAGTGCAGACCTTCCTTCCCAGGGAAGGAAGGGAGGATTTGAGAGATGAGTAGTTAATGCTTTGCCAGCAATACGGAAATCATTTTATGGAGTGAGGTAGAGAAATTCCCAAATGGTTTCCCACCTCTGATAAAATTGAGAGGCCGATTCACGGCATAATCGCATCGAAATGCCCATCAGAAGAGCAGAGCAGGGTAGACTCTGGAGATGACCAGGACAAAGTTCTTCATAATATAAAACAGCACAGAAAGAAGGATCAGGACAGGGAAGACTAGCTTCAGTGATTTACAGCCTATGAAAGGAGGCATCAGCACAGTAAAACCTAGGAAATTCCTGCTCAGTATTTGAAACAGTGGCTCTCTGGTCCTACTTCATTCCTTAAAAATTAGTCAAAAACTAATTTCAGAGACCTCTAAATTTTAAAAAAGAAGTTAAACACTGTTAACATACTATGGCACAGGGTGAATAGTTCCATCCCAACAGGGAAAAAAGTAGGGAGATAGAAACTGCACACAACCTGAAACCCTGAAATGCAAATGAGAAATCTTGTAGTTCTGTGTTCAGCACCCAGAGAAAGTCAGGACAATGAGATATGACCACCAAGAGCCTGGATCGCCATGCCTAATGGAGACCACTATGAAGCAGCTCTGAGTAGGATTTAATATTAATTAATTGGCTTTCCGTGTTTACTTGTGAGTCACTGGTCCCTACTGAGGCCTGTAATCATGGGTGAAGCCATGACGAGGTAAAGGACAAGATAAGGTCACAGCTGGGAACCTTTGGCTCCAACCCCTTTAGCTAAGAGGAGACTGTAGCTGCAGGCATCTCGCTCCTGCAGTGAAGGCCTTCCCTGATATAACTTAGTTCTCCTAAATTAACATAAGTACTACTTGGAGAATTCTAATATGTTTACCAAGTCCTGCCCAGATTCCTGTGTTTTCTTCAGTATCCCCCTCTTTTATTTGAAAACCTAATAAATACGGGCCCCTGAGGGAAGTCTTAGTTAACCCAAAGAACTTCAAAGTCTGTAATAGAGTTGAACCCTCCTGGAGCCCTGAAATTATTTCAGTTGTCTCATTTATTTAAGCCTTCACTGTCCACTCATTTGGGAGATTGCAGGCCTGATCAGTCCGCAATAATTAAAGGTTATTAAACCGACACATGCCCCAACAGCATTGCCATTTGCAGCTCTCAGCACTACTCTCTACTGCTGAATTTTCTCACTACCAGGCTTTTCTCAGAGGTTCCTGATGGTTTTCTCATACACCATGGGGGCTCCACTCGCTCTCAGTTTCACTCTCACACTCCATGCACTTTCTTCTCAAGGGCTCACTGCCTGGTTTTCCAGGCCATTTTTTGAAATCTATGTAAAAGCCTTGAAGACCAAAGTGCGCATGCCTTCTACTTGGCCATAAAATCAGCACAGACATAAGTGCTCATGACCCAAGTGTTAGTGCATTCTACATGGACATAAAATCAGCACCATGTTGATAATGCAGAGGTCTGCTACAATCTCAAGCCATTGCCAACATCTCTTGAGTTATAGTTTCAGATGAGCCTGAGTATATGGAACACTGAGAATTGTGAAATGGTTCCCAGGGGATCAATTTTTGGGGGGGCACTACTGAACTCCCATGGCCCAGATCTGGTGCAGATGCAGAAACAACCTGCCTTTCTTGCTTCATGACACCCGCCGCTGTGAGATAGACGCTTGCCCCGAAACATCTCCCCTTGACTGTCAGAGCCAGAGGAAAGTGATTCTATGATGTATTGTGTGCCTAAGAAGTACAGGAGAGAAAAACATCTCTCAAGCTTTCATAGAAAGCAAGTTGGTTAAGCAATGGCCACGACTCATCCAGGTGGCTGACACTCACATAGAAATGAAGAAGTGCTGTGCTTCATTCCAAGGTAAGTACTGAGGAGACTTAACTAACCTTGATAGATAGCAAAAAAATAACTAATACAGGTCTTGCCGTAACTTGGTCTTGAACATCCAGCGGAAAAATATAACCACAAAATGTCTAAAAACCAATGCCATAATAATATGTTAGCTGTAAAAGGTTCAAATCACCAACAACTTCTGACAATTCCCAGCTATATTGGTAAATGATCACTGTTATGGATTATTGAACTATATAAGGATAACTTGCTGTATACAGGTACCTAGAATCTTTGGACTATAAATTTTTAGCCTAAACAAACAAGTTCACCCAAATAGAAAGGGTTCAAGAATGAGAAGGACTTTGACAGAGTCCTGCAGACACAGCTTCTCCAACTTCAACTGAACACCCATCATTTACACAACAAAACAGAAAAGAAGAAGATGTAGGGAACAGTTGACACTGGAAATTGGTTACATGTGTAGGGGCAAGACAAGGCCAAAGCTCCTAAAGTAGTCAAGCTATCTCAGTCTTAAGAAAACATCCTGCCTGGACAATTTCAGTCATTACTCACTAAGCAACCTTGTGTCTCATGATACTAACTTTACAAAAGTATAAACACCCCACTTTTGTTGTTCATTTCTTCTCATCCCATCAATAGAGAGGACCTCCACCTGATCTCAGCCTTGTCTTTTGTCTATATTTCCTCATCCTGCTGCCATTTTCCCCCGAGACCACTGATAGCTATGTGGGTTGAGACAGATTACTGTCTAAGTTATGTTCTCATCACCGAGACACAGTACTCAACACCCACACCTCTTAGGAGGAAAGGTTTATTTTGGCTCCTGGTTTGAATAGATTTCAGTACACAGTTGAATGGTTAAAGGCAGGGTTGCATGGCAGAAGGGCATGGCAAAGACATAAGTGTAGGAAGAAGACAGGGATCAAACAGGAATGAGGTGATAGGCACTGCAGACCATATTCCCAGTGAGCCTCCTCTTCTGATCACACCTCACCTCCTAACAAGTCACCTAGAAGCCCTATAATGCTTCACTTTCCAAAGGCCCCACCTATGAGCATGAGAGTCTTTGGGAAACATTTTAGATATAAACCATAACATCTACTAATATAAAATATCAGTGTAAGGTAAAGAAATGCTACACTAAGCTGTTGGTCTCTGAAAGCACTCAGACAGCTCCCAGCAATGTCAGTAAGTCAGGTCCAGTTCTACCCACCACATTTTGGGCCACACCATGGTTCTTCCTTCCACAGTGGTCCTTAGCCAAGTTTGCAATACGACCTTGGAGAGGAACTGCTATCATTTATTTATGCAGGACAGGATCTGCATAAATGCCAAGGATCTCTGTGTGAGTTAGATCCAACGCATGGTCACTGTGAGGGTATAGTTATGAATGAAGACACCATCTGTGGCTGTGTTTCAGAGGATGTATGTATATCAATTTCCTCAATGCTACTGTCTCATATCTGAGTATCTGATCTTTCTCTCAGAATTTGCACTCTGGTTTGTCATTGTAGACAAAAATCTTAGCTCTTGTGAGACAGAGATAGGTTGGAGAATCAGATGGTAATCAGCCACATCAGTAGTGCTCCCCTTAAGAGCTCAACCTTAAGAGTTGAAAGAGTCTTTTTCAGGCTTTATTCTGAGTACTTCATAGATCATGTTTCCAGAAGTTTCCTCATAGTTAGATATGGATTTGTGAAAGAACATCAAAAGAATGAGTGTATTTTTCATTGCATAATATCCAGGCCACAGACTGTGACAGCAAGAAGTCACATATACATGGCCACAAAAATCTGAGGTTGGGATTCACACAAACAGAGAAAACCACACAAACATTTTTAAAAGGTGAAAATATTTTATTATAAAATTATAGCAGAAATGAAGATGGTGAAATAATATATTACCATATAATGAGGCAAAGGACAGCACCAAAGATGAAGGGGATTCCTCTGGATAAGGATCATGGGATGGAGACTTTGGCAGGTGAGAGAGAAAACACCAAGCCAGATTCAGTTTCTCAGCTTGTAAATACTGTGTTCAGACACAAGTAAGTTGGTGCCAAAAGGCGTGTGCAGCTGGAAGGAACTTTGCCTGGCTTGGCTAGTCCTCTGGGCGGCTAACACTTTCCCAAATACAGCCTTAAAACCTTACTTGCTCTGGTGTTTCTGAATATGATTACCTGGATAATATTGTGCGCCAATGTTCTCCCATCACAGCACTCTGGCTTCTCCTTTATTAGGGGTACAGGCAAGACAGAAAGCCAAATTCTGCATGATCCTATTTATATGTCGAGCATAAAATGATCAAGCTCAAAGAAGCACAGAGTAAAACGGGGGTCACCATATTAGGTGGGGTAGGAAAAATAGGGTATTGATCACAGGGAACAAATTTTCACTTGTGCAAAAATGTTCTATAGCACAACACAGGGTCATAAATAATGGTCTTGTGTAACATACTTAAAATTTTTTCAAACAAGTACATCTTAAATATTTATGTCCTAAGAATTCAAGTGTGCAGCAATGTTCTTTGACAGTTGTATATAAAAGAGTGGCACTGACAGTCATAATAATTTGATAATTCTATGGGTGCTTACTTATTTACAAATACAAGAATTTGTATGAATTAAATACCTACAGTTTTATACCAACATTATGCAAATAAAGCACAGAAAAATAGGTGGTTGATATCTAGATATACATAACAGATGCATGGATGATAGATAATTATGTGGAACAAAACTGGAAGATAGACAAGTAGATTAATAAATAGATAAGTAGATTAATAAATAGATATATAGAGGATAGATGAATATATAGAAAATTGCTAAGGAGATAAATGGGAGTATGATAGAGCATACATAGTAGAAAGAGGATTAATAGATGGATAGATAATTATATAGTGGTGGATACTTATGTAAAATGTCACTGGCTAGAGATATTTTAACAACATTTAATTCTGTTCATAATTCTCAAATTACAAATAATGTGACTTATTCTATCATTTGTTGAGGAGAACTTGGGTGTTTCCAAATTTTCCTATTACAAACTATGCTGTTATAAACATGGATGGGCATATCACTGAGGTATGATACTTTAATTCTATCAAGAAGGTACCAATAAGGGGAACAGCTGTGTCCTATGGAATGTGTAGTACTAGTTTTTTTGAGGCATCTCCACACTGATTTCCACAGTTTGTACCAGTCTACACTCCCACCAAGAGTGATTTTTCTAAAACCCCACCAGCATTTGTTATTGGTTGATTTCTTTCTTTTTTTGTTTTGTTTTGTTTTGGTTTGGTTTTCTCCGGTACCGGGAACCGAACTCACGACCTTGCGCTTGCCAGGCAGGCGCTTTGCTGCTGAGCTAAATCCCCAGCCCCTATTGGTTGATTTCTTGATAGCTATTCTTTCTGGAGTGATTTGTATTTTACAGAATTATCCCAAGAATACTTTCTCATGGCCTCAAAACCTATGATAGCAAGGTTCTTAATCATTTCATACTAGGAGGGAGTCAAGAGTCCAGGTCTGACCAGCCTTGTCCTCAGGGAATCAAGTGGACACAGACAGAACTGATGTCCAAGTTCCAAGACACTGGTCATAAGTTGAACCTACATTTCTTGTTGAAGCCCGGGTTATTTACATATTGGGGCAGGCATAACTCCTACTCCCTTAATCCCCTCTTCTTGTTTTTCCATGCTATAAGTTCTTTGTACTTTTTGATGAATATCTACTATTCCACTCTGCCTTGGAGCTATAAAACTTCTACAAAATGTGAACCAAAACAAAACTTTCCTTCTTTAACTTGCAGGTGTGTTTGGCATTGTTTTCTAGCAACAATAAAGTAACTAAAACAATATCTCAATAGTGATGGATGCTATCATTCCCACCAATTCAGGATTTTGGTTCTTTGCATACTTCAAATCTAAAAAAGGACCTAACATCATCTCATATCTCAGAGTAGGCATTTGGTCAACCTCACCTAGGCAGCACTAAGAAAAACTGAGCTGCATTAGGAGGAAATGATCTAACACATTGGGTGTAAGTGTAAATACCCTTATAAAGTGTAAGTGTAAATATCCATATATCCATTTTCTAACACAGAAAAGTATAGTTCTAGCCTCCCCCTGAAATCACCTCTGACTTGGAGGCACCTCTGATGTGTGGTTCTTTTCTGTGCAAGTGCCACAGTCTTTCACTGTGGGCTTCAGCATGAATCTGGACACAGCTTTCTGCATTTAAGCAGTGATGTGTTGTTATGTCTCAGTTTTCATATTGGAAAATATTTGGGATATGAACACATCAAGGCAAATGCATACAGATCACGTAGCAAGTCTTTGCCCCACGAAAGAAAACAAATTTTTCCTACACTGTCCACTCCTATCCCATGTAATATGGTACCAAAAACATTTTTTCTACAATACTAATTGTACTATGATCTTAAAATATTTTCAGGGGTGATCAGATGAGACAGATTCTTTTCTTATATTTTAATATTTCTATCCAAAGACAGATGAACATAGATCAAGGCACCTCATCATAGGGGTCATGATGAAGGTCTGAGTAGATTGTGGACAAGAAAATATCAAATGGTGAATGCAGTTTTGTGGGAAATATACAGAAGCAGACAGAAAGAATAGTTCCAAAGGAGAGATTAAAGGTCAAAGGACATGACACTGAGACAGACCAAAGAGAGACAGAAGACAGTAAAATTTCAGACAAATGCTTCAATAGAGTATGTAGAGATATGTTAAGAGTCACAGAAATTCTTTTTTTTTTTTTTTTTTTTTTTGTTTTTTTCTCCGGTACCGGGAACCGAACTCACGACCTTGCGCTTGCCAGGCAGGCGCTTTGCCACTGAGCTAAATCCCCAACCCCTTTTTTTTTTCTTTTTTTTTTTTTAAGAGTCACAGAAATTAATACAGTTCTTAATCTGCAAGGCTTAAAAATGCCACAGAGTTCTAAAAACTCTGCAGAATCATTTACCAAGCAATATTTTCTGATAACGAGTAAAACACTGATTTACAGCACAACTTTGGTCTTTCAAACAATTTATCATTTTTGAGTGTTCTTTTAGTATTTGTGATGCAGTGAGAAATATTCAAGTAAGTAAAAAAAAATGCATAGCAAAAGTTGGATCCTCATTAGGTCACCAACAATTAAATACTAAATAAAGACTAGGATGGATGTTTCTGCATCTAGGGCATGGAGATTCAAGAACACGTAGATTCAATCTCACATTGGGTTACTGATGTGAAATATCTGACATAAGACAGAAAGCAATTCTCTTTATATGGATATTTACACTTACACCCCAAATCAGTAGAACAATGAGATTAAAAATACTCTCTTATATTTTGGAAACAGAACATATAATGAGACAGTGTTGAGATATGACACTGCTAATAGAGGATGGGTCCATCGGTGTTTACCTGTCCTGCACAGAACGATGGTATTAACATGAAAGTGGAGGACATAGGACTGGTGTGGGCATCTTATAAAACAGTACTCACTTGTACTTTCTATATACACATGGTTACTTGTCATTTAACCATGTATCACGCAGAAAAGTGTTTCACTCATTTTTTGCGCCACGTCCTTAGACTTTTCTGGCTCAGTACTGTAAGAGTATATTTCCATTCTTTATTAATTACCTGTTATGAGACACCCTGACACAAAAATAAAATAATCTATTGGAATACTCATGTTCTTGATTTCAATAAGAAAATCATTATTCCCACTCAAGTTATCTGAGAAAGCAACTGTGTTGGGACTGGAACATGACAGCGGGTGAGACTGAGTGGGCAGAAACCCCTGAGGGAGGGACAATATATTAGAGAATTAAATCTTCTGAGTGGAGCAGACAGTCCACTGCAAGGACTGAAAACCCTATTTGGAGACACACATGAATTTTAGGCTAGATATAAGTCTGTGCGTTGGGACATTATTAAATTTCTCTAAGTTTGGCTGTTCATCAGGAAAACCAGGAAAAATCAGAAGGCACCACCAAAGTTTCTTATGATGACTCAAGAATCTAATGTGCAAACAATGTCTTGAATGTCAGAACCAGTTCTTTCTGTATGATTACAGTGTATTGAATGCAAACTTGGAAGTCTGACACTATTTTTAAAGGAATAATGCTGGCCTTCAGCACACATATTTAAAACTAGTCAACAGTATGTAGAGAGGCCACAGAAGCAAAACAGGTCCCATGAATTATGATTTTGACAGATCACGAGGTAAATGAGGACAGGACTACACTAACGAGTGAAGTGTTAGGTAAAAGTAGAAAATGATATGGACAAAATATATTATTTTAAAAATGTAAAATTCATTAATGGAGAGAGTATCCAAGCAGTTATGTGTAAGAGATATGTGAAGAGATTTGGCCATTTAGGAACCCACTTCCAATTTTGGAGAAGAATTGGGAAGATTGGAAACAAATTGTTTTTGTGAATATGACTCTGGACTGATTGTGAGGCTGAAATTTCCCTCACACTGCACTACACAGATTCTATGCATTTCCTATGAGAACCTCTTGAACTGTCTCTTAACTATTCTTTTTTTATCCTATATGCAATTTGTTTGTATGGCTCTGGGTCAGTAAATTCTCAAGAAACTGAGGGTTTTATATTTATGGTAGATAGCTTTAACCCTACTCTCAAGGCTTCCCTAGAAAATGTCTTTTCTTCAGGGATGTCACATATAGATGATTCTTGGTCAAAAACTGCTCTATTCCAAAGACTTGGTCTATCCCAAAAACCTACCTTCCCTATGTATTGATAAGTTGCTCTTTATGTGGCTCAGCACCCAATCTTTTGGCACTGTTCTACGGTGATGGTGATGATGCCACACAGTCACAGTGTTGTCATACAATGAAGAATAACTGTTTATCATAGGTATGGTATCCTGGCTAAAGTGGTACTGTTAGCAATAATGGTAGTCTTAAGCACAGCATGGCTGCTGACAAATGGTGGTAACTATTAACCTGATACATTTAACCATAACAGCAAGCTCTATAGTTATAAAACAAAATCCAACATATATCAGGAACTTGTATGTGATGGTTTTCCCCTAAGTGGAGTGATTTTATACTATTGCATGAGAGGGGTACTTTAAAATGGACAGAAGACAAGATAGAGAGATGATCAAGGTCAACTATTGTAGGAGCAAGGCTAGAGGGAAAGGATGATCACCAAAGTTTTGGGAAACTGGAGGATATAGGAGAGATAGAATGAAACAGTAAGCAAAGGGGAATTGAAGTGAAGCACTAATTGAAAGTATAATGTATAATCACATGACAGTATCACCAAATCAAGCAAGATAGTTGAGGAAAGAGACCAAGAAGATAAGTAGAAGAAAACAAAAAGAAAGGTAAGAAATCTAAATTGTGAAAGAGAAAAAACAGGGAGAAAAAAACAAAAAGAACCTCAAAAAGCAAAACATGCCAAAGAAACTGAAACAAAATGGAAAAAGGAAAAACAATCAGAGAGAAAAAGAAAATAAGTAAAATTTCCCTATGTGTCTACATTTCTGTGGTAGGTCCAGATCAGATCCCAGAAATGTGTTGTGTACACCGTGGGGTTTGTGCTAGTTATGGCGTTGATCTTGGTCACTGGATGTGGGGGGATGACCAAAATAAACCTACAATAAGGCATATAATGATCCAGATTCCAGAAACTAGGTAGAAAATGAATATTACATAAGGCTAGAGAAAAGAAACAAATTACCTATAAAATAAACTCCATCAGAATCACAGCAGACTTCTCAACGCATACCTGCAGTCAAGGAGAACTTAGAGTGAAGTATTTCAAGCCATAAAAGAAAACTATCTCCAACCCAGATTGATGTAACCTGCAAAATTATCTCTTAAAATCTATAGAGAAATAAGATACTTCCATGACAGAACAACTGAAGAAATCATGACCACAAAACTAGTTTTTCAGAATGCACTGAAGAAAGAAAAAACAAAGACCACAAGCACGGGCTGGGGATTTAGCTCAGCGGCAAAGCACCTGCCTGGCAAGCGCAACGTCGTGAGTTCGGTTCCTGGTACCGGAGAAAAACCAAAAAAAAAAAAAAAAAGACCACAAGCACAAGAACATCAATAAAAATAAGATACCAGGCAGGGCAAGGAAATAAACAGAGGGGAAAGACAGGGAGCCAACAGGAGGAAAATAACATCAAAAGGATGGACCAATACTTACCAGTTATAATCATCCAAGTAAATGTTTTCAATTCAACAATCAAAAGAAACACACTGGCACAATGGGTCAAAAAGTAAGATGTAACAATGTGCTGCATTCAACAACCACATTTAGCTCAAAAAGAAATTCATAGACTGAAAGTCAAAGGATGAAAAAAAAAATACTCCTTGTCACAGGAACACTGAAAAAAGCATGGATAGCTATTCTATTTGTAGAATAGCTACAATGGAAACTTTAAGCCAAGACTCATCAAAACAGACAAAGAAGGTCACTACATAACTTGGTGAGGAAAACTCACAGAAGAGATAAATATCATAAATATATATGCACCAAATAACAGTGCACCCAACTACATAAAACAAGTATTAACACATGCAAGATATCAAATAAGAATGAAGACAATTGTAATGGGGGACCTTTTACCCACTCTCACAAATACCTGGATCAACTAGATAAAAAAATTAACAAAGAAATATCAGAATTAAACCAACCCTGGGAACAAATGGACTTAGTAGAATTCTAGTGTTCTACCCCACAACAATAGAATACACATTCTTTTCAGCTACACATGGGGCAGTGTCCAAAATAGACCACAAAGTAGCATATAAATAAATACAAGCTATGGCCTCATGATCAGCTACAGAAATGAGGACTGTAACAGTTCTCTTCTGACATCTTTCTAATGTATTATGTTGACTGACCTAGTATTGGTTAAGTCTTATTAATCCTGTTATACTGTTCTAGTTATGAAATGTTAGGTGTAAGCACCACCCAAAGAAAACTTCCCTTCTATTCTTGGTAGGAGAATTGCTGCATTTCCATTTGTATGAAAGATAGCTATAACAAGTATATTTATGAACTCATGTTTGTATCTTGAGACTATGTTTTAAAGAAATGTGTATTTGTGAAATTATCCGGGGGCTAGATAGAGACAGTTAACTGACTGTCAAGCTGAGTACTACATGGCCAACTAAATATGCCCAATAAATTATGGATACGGAAAACCAAATCTAAAAAGGATTACTGCCAGATGTTATAAAAAAGAATCCAAAAAGGAAGGGTTACATGTGTTCCTGTGGAGGAGCTCCAGTATTTACTGTCACATTAGAAACCATGTCCTGGTTTGCAGCACAGACTCCTCAATCTCTAGCTCAGACCATTCAGTCTTCTGGCACTTTGTCCTGCTGACATAGACTTGCACAGGACACTACAGTGGGCTCCATGCCTTGAACTTGACTTTTTGGATATCCAGTGCACAGACAGATCTTTTACACCCTTCCACATCTGAGTGTTTGAGAAGACTTGTTAGCCAATCTTGTAAGTTCTTGTATATTTGTATAACTCACATTAAAACTATTTATAAAGTATGCACTGATACAATATTATAATTCATGATATTATTTATTAGACAAGGCATGGTCTATCTGATGTGTCACATTCAAAAACTCACAGCAGTATGATTTATATTTTTGTGTAAACTTTTGTAAAACCACCACCAAAAGTCATAACAATATAAGAAAAGTAAAATGTTAATGGTGAGAACACAAAATTTTAGGTAAATCATATTACACACTTCAATATGAAAGCAAAATAGGTGAAGTTATTTGCTTTACATGACATAACTATATTGAGATATATGCAGGTATCAAGTAAGGACATAAAAAACACAATATTTGCTGATCTATAATTTGTGTGTAAAGGAATTTTAAAAAAAAAAAAACACGCTCCATGTCTCTAAATATGCACACATTTAATATACATCAAATTCAAAATTATCTTTTTGTAGACAGAATATGAAATATATATACCAAGAAAATTACAAAGCTAGTAAGAAATCCCAATTAAAAAACTATTAATAAAATTTATTTTTAGCAGCCTATACCTCCTTATAGTAAAAACAAAACAATCAAAACTGTATAAATACTAACCCTACTTGGAAATGAAAAGTACACTAGAAGTGTATTTTCTGGAAAACCTATATTCATATGTTTTTCATTTACATGTGCACAGGTTTCCATCATGTGATGTATTTCCACAAGTTTGGAAAATAGGCTTGCATATACAGGGTCACTCTCCAGTGTGCCATTTTTCATTGAGTTGATAAAAAATGTGTTCAATGAATGCTTCTCTCACATTGTTCATACACCTAGGGTTCTTCTCCAGTATGAGAATTATATATATATATATATATATATATATATATATAAGCAAATCTTTTTCCACAAGGCTCACATGCATATGGTTTCTCCCCTGTGAGTTCTTTCATGTATATGAACTCCTTATAGTAAATAGCTTCCTACACTGCTTGCACATGAGGTTTCTCTCTTGTGTTATTTCTTTCAAGTATAAGAATTCTATGCAGTGATTGTCATTCCAAATTTCTTGCACACATTAAGTTTTCTACCCTGCATGACTTTATTCACATATTGTATGACATTTTATAGTGAATGCTCTTCCACATTGCTTGTACACAGTTCTTACACTGAGTTCTTTTATGTCTTTGACATAAGTTTGTACCGAATGCCTCACCACATTGCTTACACACCTACATTTTCTCATCAGTATGAGTTCTTTCATGTACTTGACAAGACTGGAGTGTAGCAAATGCCTTTCCACATTGCTTGCACACATAAAGTTTTTCCCCACTATGAGTTCTTTCATGTATTTGACAAGATCGATGTGTAGTAAATGCCTTTCCACATTCCTTGCACACAAAAGGTTTCTCCCCAGTGTGGATTTTTTCATGTATTTGACAAGATTGGTGTGTAGTGAATGCCTTCCCACATTGCTTGCAGACATAAGGTTTCTCCCCAGTGTGAAAATTTTCATGTAGTTTATAATAACCCTTTGTAGTGAATGCCTTCCCACATTGCTTGCAAACGTAAGGTTTCTCACCAGTGTGTGTTCTTTCATGTACTTGACGAGATCGGTGTGTAGTGAATGCCTTCCCACATTCCTTGCAAACATAAGGTTTCTCCCCAGTGTGAGTTCTTTCATGTACTTGACAAGATTGGTGTTTAGTGAATGCCTTCCCACACTGCTTGCACACATAAGGTTTCTCCCCAGTGTGAAAGTTTTCATGTAGTTTATAATAATCTTTTGTAGTGAATGCCTTCCCACATTGCTTACATACATAAGGTTTCTCACCAGTGTGAGTTCTTTCATGTCTTTTATAAGTACTCCTCATGGTAAATGCTCTTCCGCATTGCTTGCAAACATAAGGTTTTTCCCCAGTATGAATTCTTTCATGTATTTGACACTCTTTGTGTGTAGTAAATGCCTTCCCACACTGGTTGCACACATGAGGTTTCACCCCTGTGTGAGTTTTTTCATGCATTTGACAAGATCCATATGTAGCAAATGCCTTCCCACATTGCTTGCAGACATAAGGTTTCTCCCCAGTGTGAATTCTTTCGTGTATATTAGAATAAGTCTTTGTACTGAATGCTTTCCCGCATTGCTTACACACATAAGGTTTCTCCCCAGTGTGAGTTCTTTCATGTCGTTGACAAGATTGGAGTGTAGTGAATGCCTTCCTACAGTACTTGCACACATAAGGGCTCTCCCCACTGTGGATTTTTTCATGTATATTAGAGTAAGTCTTTGTACTGAATGCTTTTCCACATTGCTTGCACACATAAGGTTTCTCTCCAGTGTGAGTTATTTTATGTCTTTGACAGGACTGGAGTGTAGTAAATGCCTTCCCACAGTGCTTGCACACATAAGGGTTCTCCCCAGTGTGAATTTTTTCATGTATGTTAGAATAAGTCTTTGTACTGAATGTCTTTCCACATTGCTTGCACACATAAGGTTTCTTTGAACTTTGATTTCTTTCCAATATTTCACAATAAATATGTCTGTTGAAAGCTTTCCTACATTGATTATATGCATAAGGTTTCTCCCCATTGTGATTACTTTCATGGCTTTGACATTGACTGTAGGTACTACATGATTTCCCACATTGCATACATATATAGGGTTTCACCCCAGTGCAAATTCTTTCAGATCTTTGGCAGCAACTGTGTGATTGGAATGCACTTCCACTTTGCTTACATACGTAGGATTTCTCCTCCATATGAATCCTTTCAAGAATTTTACAACTTTGAGAATTGAAAGTATTTTCATATTGCTTGCATACATATGGTTCTGTCCCCATGAGAATTCCTTCATGCATTTGAAAACCACTAAGGGTGCTGGAGGCTTTGACACTTTTCTCACCAGCAATAGTCTTCTCTCCAGAGTGAGTATTTTCACTAAATTCAGAATAGGATTTCTCACATTGTTCATATTGATTGGGTTTCTCTCCAGTCTCTGTCCTTTCATGCTTCTGAAAGGACTGGAAATCACTGCAAGTTTTTCCATGTTCATTACATTTATTCAGCTTGTCATCAACTCCAAAATACTCATGTGGTTTCTCCCCAGTGTGATGTAAAATGGGCACATTTATTGATAAATGCCCAACCAGAGGCTCTCTACAAACAAGACTTCTAGCTGGCATTGAAGTAGCATGTCGATTGTTCACAGTAGTATCTGGAGTCCAATTGAATATGTTTTCATACTGATCACAAGTTGTATATTGATGGTATTTTAATGCTTCTACATTTCTGAAAGAGAAACAAAATATCAATCAGAATAAAAGGTCTGCTTATCAATAATTTATCAAGAAAATTTCTGGCTTGATGCCTGATAAATTTTCAGAATGAACATGCTGAATGACCTGGAGGATGCCTCTAAAACCCCCATTTCCCAGAATCATATTCATTTGGGAAATTTAAATTGGTACATGTCTAATATAAAAATGTAAGATTCATTTAAGTCACTGATACATATGTTTATCACATATTGATTATTTTGACCTTTTCCCCTTCAATCTCCCCTTCTATCACTATTTAATTTTACTCTCTACTTCATATTTTAGTAGCTCATATAAAAGAAAATGTGATAATTCACATTATGTTTCACTTATTTCTTTTATCATTATGAGGTAAAGCCTCATCATTTTTTTTTACCAGAAGTTATGATATTCTTGTTCTTGTTTGGCTGAATACACAGAGCACATTTATTTTCAATGCTGAGAATTAAACAAGGGTTTAAACAAACAAACAAAAAAAATTTCTAGTTTTTTAACTTATTGTGAAAGAGATTCTCACTGATCATTCATTTTGTCAGAGCAGACTTCATATTGTCAACCTGTTTGCTCAGCTTTCCAGAGTGCTGAGATTATTAGAAGGCTCTACCATGTTGAGTCTATCCCACATTCTCTTTTTCCATGCATACAAGGATTGACATCTAGGCTATTATCAGAGCTTAGGTACTGTACATTATTTCCACAACTTAGCTATTGTGAATACCCATGAGTACCCTGCTTGGAGCTGAAGTACACATGTATCATTGCCTGGATCAAATGGAAACATTTAATTTTATTTTGTGAGACATCTGTATGTGGAATATAAAAAATGGTTCTGTTTTATATTACTACCAATGATATATGAGGGTACATTCTAAAAATTATGAAACATGAATGAACACAATTCTCTAGAGGAAGTTTACAAACATCTATTAACACTGGCATTCATGTGCATTTTGAATGTTGCTTCCAGGTTAGCAATTTTTTTGGATAATGTCTATCTCATATTCATTTTTTGTTTATTTATTTATTTATTTTTGTTTTTCTTCTGGTGCCAGGAATCAAACTCACAACCTCACACTTGCCAGGCAGGCACTGGGCCGCTAAGCTAAATCCCCAGCCCCTATCTCATATTCATATATATACATAAACAGAAACTTGAAGACAAGTTTCTGGCAAAGTTCAAGATTTATTCTTTTCATACATGCGTATATACAATATCTACATTCAACTTCATACATTTTAATCATGTTGATAATGAAAATTTTTTCCAATGTATGAGATAGTGTCTCTTGTTGCATAATGTCACTACACTGGAATATTTCTCTATTCTATTGTCAGATTACACAAAATCAACCTGTATGTACATCAGGAAAATTTTTGAGATTAAATAAATTTGAACATGGGCTGATTTGAAAGGTTTCCTTGTAACATTTCTGCTCACACATCAGCTCTTCAGAAATATTGCATTTCATGATGAATGCAAATTACCTTAGATTTCCTGGGCAATTTCTGTATTCTTCTTCCATTTGCTGGTTGTCCCAAGTCCTTCCTAAATTATACCCATAGAAATACAAAATGTCACCATGTAATTATAGTAATTTAGTCATTAGCAGTTACACTCATGGTATAATAAAAACAGGCCTGAGGTATTCTTCATGTTTTCACATTTTATTTAATAAATCTGTATCCATCAGCAACAACCAAGGCTCTCTCATGGTATATATGAGAAAATGAGGTTATCCTTACCTATAGCCTTTATATTCCTAAATGTTTCCCAAGTCACATCTCTGTAGAGCTTCTTTTGGGATGGATTCAGCAGAGCCCACTCCTCCTTGCTGAAGTTCACAGTTACATCCTCCAGGGTCACTGCCTCCTAAATAATCACATGTACATTTCCTGACAGGAGGTTGACACTCATACCCTGAAAATTGGAATTCCTCAAAAAACTGAATTGAGGTTGTTCCTTCAAATATAAACTCCATGACTTTGTCACAAAACCGATCTGTTTGCACATAGTTTCATAAGCAATTCTGATGCTAGATTGCTTCTCTTTGCTACAGCAAAGGCAGAATAGTAAAACTGTTTGACAAGTAGCATCATTTAAATTATATTTGTGCACTGTTTCTAAAGCAGAGCTCATAGAGGCACCTGCAAATCACCACTCCCAAAAACAGAGGCAGAAAAATATCTAATGCAGGGTTAAGACAGATCATAGATTATACCTCTTTGCAAATCTGATTATTCATAGAAAAGTCATTCTTTCTTGTATTGAACATAGGCAGCATTTTGAAATGTAAATTTTTTAGAAAAAAATTAATTGAACATTAAATAAAATATATGCATTTTGTTCCTTATTTTCACTTTTGATTTTTCACACCAGAGAAAGTATGTGATATTTACACATGTCCAATTTATTTCACTTGAGCATGTGATTTTTTTTTTTTTCCCAGTACCGGGAACTGAACTCACAACCTTGCACTTGCCAGGCAGGCATTGTGCCGCTGAGCTAAATCCTCAGGCTCCGAGCATGTGATCTTAAGGTCCACCCATTTAGCTAGTAGTGTTGCAAGCTTATCCTTTTTTATGACAGAATAATACTCCATTGTATTAAAAAAAAAACACATCTTCTTAATCAGTTCACCAGTTGATGGAGATTATGGCCATTTTCAAGATTTATCTGTTACAAACATTGCCAGTAGAATCATGGAACTGTATAAATGACTGCAGTATGATGCTTTTAATTCTTTTGGGGAGAGACCATGAAAGGGTTAAATAGATCATCTGATATTGGTTTTTTGAGGAATCTGACGAAGAAAATGTTTAAATGAGTAGGAAAATAATGGAGGGGTGGGGGGAAGGAGAGAAGGAACAAAAAAGAAAGGACAAAAAGAAACAGTTTTATAAATAAAGAGGGGGAAAGGGCCTAAGGGGAAAGAAGGAAAGTGGAAGAAAAAGAAGCAAGATATACAATTTACAGGTACAAATTCCCAAAACAATATTATCACTATGTGTACCTAAAATGTAGCAATAAAAAAAGAAATAAGGTTTATGAATAATATTAAAATGGTAATGGAAAAACAGTGTTCTTGGAACAAGTTCATGGACAATAAAAATAGGAGCCCGTTGTCATATTATCTTATACCTCAGTGACATTAAATGATCAACTTGTACTCAGATATAATAAATCCTAGGATTGTCTGAATGAAATTAATGACGGGAAGGATATGTATAAAATACATTAAACATATTAAAAAGGAAGATATCACAACGTGATTAGGCACTAATCACAAATGGAAAACTTCAGCCAGGTGTGATAGTAACTGCCTGTAATTCCAGCAATTTGGAGGCTGATGTAGGAGGATTTCCATGAGTCTGAAGTTTACCAGAAGTTCAAAATCCAGCCCCAGCTATGAGGTAAATTCAAGGCCAGTAAAGATTTCAAAGTGAATACCTGTATCACACTCCTTCCACAAAAGGAAAACTTAAATATTATGTCACTTAAAAGTCACTCCTTTGCTCTATTGAGAAACTTAGACCTATGCAGAATAACAGAAGACTGACAACATTCAACACCTCAAGAGCAAGGTGATACCTTGCATACTTTACATAAAACACATTCATGTTACACCTTTTGTTACACTCTGCATTTAGTAGAGAGAATGACAAATGGACCTCAGGAAAGAAAGGCAACCTTCTATGGTTTCACATGTAAATAGAATAGTTATTCCTGATGCAGCTTGTGTTAAGACATATCTGAAAGTAATCACAATATGTTTTATTTATGTTCAGGGAGAAACAGGTACGTATTTGGAAACCTAGGTTCTATACTCTTCTATTTTATCTACATAAATTACATACTGAAAAGGGAACAATAAACTTAATACCTTAGGTTTTACAGTGAAGTAAATTTTAGACACCAAAAAAGTGTCCTCAGAAGAAACAAGTAGCCCTCAGAATTTGAAGGAGCAATTGAAGTCTATGAAAAACATGGGAAATATATACAACTAGACTAAAATATCTGCTGTGTACACAAAGATTTTGTATAGAGAGTAAAGATCAATAAACAGAAATCTCCAAAATATATAAAATACATCTGACTCAAGAGAAACACTGATTAAAAAACAAGACCTAGTCTTGAGATAAAAAAATTGAAGGATAAAAGAACACAGTAATATTTGTGCAAGGAAGGAGAGCCAACTGATACAAGCTATACTCATCTGATTTCCTTTCAAGATTGTCAAAATTAACAGACAAGTGACTTCATTCCATCATCCAGAGAATGTACAGTGCTATTATTCCTGTAGATAGATGTCATTATTGTTAAGTAAACTTGAAAAATCTTGAACCTCACAACCAATAGAATTGATGAGAAACTACTTTTCCCTTGATTCAGTTATCAACATTTGTATAATGAGACAAAAAAAGTCCCAAAATATTCCCTGTGCAACTTCTAAAATACTTCTTGAAAATTACATGGAAAAAAACTAAAACAACACTATTCATTGAAAATTACAAATGGTAAACTGAGGAAAAGTTGCCAGTGGTCAAAAATAAGGGAAGAAAAGTTTAATGCAGGTGGGGAGTTTGTCACATGTATACTCTCAACCACTACCCAGTGCCCAATGTTGAAATGTTTTGAATATATCAATGATATTTATATTCTTATTGCCATTAGATATCACCTAAAATATTTCCAAATAAATTTGATTTAAAATATTTAAATAGCAAATTATCAATAACAATGTTCATATTCACTTACTTATGTTTATTTGCCTTATATATATATGAGCAATTATAAAAATGTTGAATTTTTTTATCATCTGCATACCAGTATTTTTTTTATTGTAGCAAAAATAGTTCATTATCACTTGCAGAAAAATTCAATAGTAACATTTTAAAACACATGATATATAATAAATAACAGAAAACAATTTGAAATAACTAAAGTCCAGAGGCAGTGGAGTAAGGGAGTGAATTTTCTGAAATGTGAACTTCCTAACAACACTATGTCCACTAGCATGTCCAACAAAAACTTTACATAATCTTTTTATCATCACACTAATGAAATATTAAGCTCTATTAATTCATTCCTATTTGAAATGTTGAAAACAAGTAAGTTTTTATTTGATGAGATTTTCAAGGGCTAAAGAGCTTAGAAAACCCTATCCTATAGCCACATTATTGGTAGTTATATGAACTCAGGGAAACAGAGAGGAGTAAACACAGCTGACTTCCTCGCCTCCATCATAATTCTGTGGATCTTTACATGTTTATGATAAATGCAAAACAAATAACTGCCTCTAAATGTTTTTGTTTCTTTACATATGATCAATATTACATTTACTTTTAATCTAAGAAAACCACAACCTTATGGTGAAATCTTGAAAAGCAATTCTTACTTCTTTTATAAAACTTGTATTTTAAATAAGCAACTTGCTGCAAAATAAAAGCAAAAGGAAAGGTGGTTAGGGAAGAACCTTCCTTCAGTGCCATTCACAAAGAATCCCACACTCAGAAAGTTAAACATCTTCCCAAGGTTATATAAAATTCCCAATGCCTATGCAGTTCAGGGTCGCTCAGTCAAGATGGTGACACTGAGAAATATGAAAAGTCAGAAAATTTAAATTTGGGGACTCACACATATAAACATCATATTATCTCCCAGGTGTGAGAAAATGAAAGAGTAAATAAGGTCTAAAATGTACAATAGACATTGTGAAATGTGAAGTTATTTATTTATTTTTTTTTTTTTTTGGTTTTGGTCCGGTACCGGGAACCGAACTCACGACCTTGCGCTTGCTAGGCAGGCGCTTTGCCGCTGAGCTAAATCCCCAGCCCCTGTGAAGTTATTTAAAAAGAAAAAGGAATTAGAGTAGGGGAAAGGGGAAAGGAAGGAAGGGGAGAACAATGTAGGTTAACTAAGTGTCTCAGTCCATTGAAAAGGAAGGTTTATGGTGACCTCGACTGGAGAATTTTTTATGCCCATATCTTATACGTTGTGTAACTACTTTGAAGATGACAATATGCAATGTATCAACTATTGTTATTCTATTATTCTGTTATGAAATTCTGTTGTACTTTTTTTTCAGTAAAATAAAAACAAACTAATAAAACTAATCTTATGGTGAAATTTTGAAAAACAATTCTTACACCCTTGAGGTAACTTGTATTTTAAACAAGCAACTTACTGCAAAGAAAAAGCAAAAGGAAAGCTGGTTAGGGAAGAGCCCTCCTTCACTGCCATTCACAAGGGAACCCATACTCAGAAGGTTAAACATATTCCCAAAGTCAAACAAAATTCTCAGTGTCTACGTAGTCCAGGATAGCTCAGTCAGGATGGTGACTCTGGGAAATACGAAGTCAGGAAATTTAACCCTGGGGCTTCTTCACGTCAGGTAGACATCTTTACAGGATGAAACTGTTCTCTGGCCCAAGGTCTCCACACTGAGCAAACACCCACAGTCAGCTGAAGTTTGACTTTTGACTTTTCCTAATATTTCTTTTGAATTCAAGCATGTAATGTTTACTGAGTACTAACAAATTATACAACAAAAACTGGTGTTCCCCAAATCACTGCACCACCCAAAATGACCAAAATATTGAGAAATTCAGAGCACTCCTAGTACACTGTTTCAACTGAAGATTGCTGTCCATAGCATGTGATATTTTTCATTATAAATCATCATTCTGAAGTTTTAAAAATATGGGACACTGAGTCACACCATTAATAGAAATGTATATATTGCCTCAAAATGGCTTAAAATAAAAACAGGACATTCCTATGGTGCAGAAAATGATGATAGTCAAATATTTTCTCCTCCAGAACCTAGGAAACATTTCACTGAAAAAACTGTATTACACAGAGAAATAATCTCAAATTCATAGATGCTTGTTTAGGACATCAAGTTTCCAAGGAAATCTTTCAGAAGGACCCTTACACCATGTCAATGAAAAACATTTTCAACATTCTTGACATTAAAAAGACTAATGTTTGATTTAACCAAGCACTGTGATCCTGCTATATAGTTCTGCTTGGTGATCTATACCCATGTTCATGCCATCCTGGAAGGCTGAGGCTGGAAGAAAACAGTGTCAAGCTTAGCCTGAGCTCCACAGCAAAACACACTGTGAAAATTCAAAACAATAAAACCAAACATGTAAAAGTCTCTGTATGTCACTCAGAATGAAAGTCCTGGGTTCAGTCTCAAGTAACACATTCTTGGGGAAAATCCCTGGTTCAGGAGCTGATTTTCCTATTTTCCTTCATCCCATCCTTTCCCACATTGTATGTTCTCCTCTTTGTTCCTTCCTACACAAAAAACATTTTTGTGCTTTCCACTGATAAGTATGCATACTTCCACTTGATTCTTTTCCCTTGATCCAAAACTGTTTGTCATCAAAACTGTTTGGATCCCTATCTCATTCAGCATGTCTTTTTTTGAACACTGTCTACAAACTACAAATGAATAATAGCAATTATGTGAGTAATAACACTTTTCTCTCTGCACTGAAATATGAATTATATGTATATGTGTGTACCCTACTTTATAGTCTGTTCATGTACTGCATTGCTCTGGATATAAGAAAGGAGTTTTAGTATAGTTCGCAAGGACCCCTACAGTGACTTTTAACACAGGCAATATTACACAGTACTTTGTAATTTTTATAATAATGACTTTAGGATTGTGTAGAAGTGGTTGGTAATTTTGAAATTTGCCATCATGACAACAAGGCCCAGAGTGGAGAATACAACTTGTGTTTGAGGCTCCGGTCTTCGGACCGGCGACTCACTCCCGGCCTCGTGGTTCCCCGGAAGGAGGGCTTCCAGAGCACAGGGAGCTGCGGGTGGGGAGCGCCAGCCTTCTGGCTGCCTAGCTTCCTGCCTGCTGGCTCCCGGAGGGTGGGCCCCCAGCGCATGGGGAGCCATG
>NW_004955569.1:1317671-1322543 GCF_000276665.1 Chinchilla lanigera
GTCTTTTGTCTCTAACTCACTATTATTTGTCTATTTGTTTTCCTGAGAAACTATTTTGTAGATAATAATATGTAAAACCATAACCATTGATAATTTCCTACCATTTTGTCTGTAATTTGCTAAGTCCCCCCTATTATTATGTTATCCTTCTTTTATTCTTTAAAATAAAAAAAAAAAAACTTATGTTTGAGATCTCATATTTCAAAATTAACAAATATAGCCTAATGAGATGCCTTAGCCACTTACCTGTAACTGGGTCAAAATATCCATCAACCTCAACTTAAAGAAGTAGGGTTTATATTGACTCACTGGTGCAGTTCACTTTCTCCTTTCTTGAAGCTTGGATTGACATAACAAGGAGGTAATGAAGAAAAAGACACTTAAACCATGGGAGCCAGGAAGAAGGGAAAGGTGGCCCTAGGACAGACAAGAATACACTCTTCCAGGCCATGACCTTCATGACCCATCTCCAAAAACCCCCAGCTCTTAAGCACACATTCTGACACTGAACTCATCAGTGAATGCATCCACTGAGACACAGGGCCCACAGAATCCATTCAGTTTCCACAGGAGACAGTATCCACAGACACTGTGGATATAAAGTATAAGACTTGGTGTGTTGCTGGGAGAAAAAATAACACAAAACACAGCCCACTCAGAAACTTCATGTAAGTCAGGAGTCTCCTCTCAACCTTCTGGCTCACAGCACAGCATGGTGAGAAGTGGGGATGCCAGCACTGAGCTGGGAACATCAGGGCTCTGGGCACAATAAAACCAGGTGGTCTCATACAGGACGGGATGCTTAGTTCATGACAGAAGCCTGAGCTCCTTTCGGAGAGGCAGAAAAGACCTAATGTGTACCAGAGAGTGTTGACTGATAGGAACAAAGATTTTTCAACAAATGGGGTGAAGGCCAAATCCTGACAAACTGGTTCTGTTCACTTGCAAAAAGAACTTACTCCACCAACAAAAATCATACTCTTGTCTTTGCTCATTTGGTCCAGCACAATCACCTTTTTGGAAAGGACTGAAGTCTGCCAGTTCCTTCCCATGCAACCAGTCATTAGAACCCACAGAGCAATCAGGCTAGGTCAGCTTGGGAGTCTCTCTGCAACACTTTGTGACTTTTAACTTAGCTCCCTGAAAAGGAGGATTCTAGTCTCTGGCCAGCATATCTCATTTGACAGTTCATACAACTCAAAATTTCCTCACAGATACAAAGTTGCTTGGTGTTCTGCCCACTGAACCAGAACGAAAACAAAGACAATACGCTATTTGCTTAAGAAAAGCCCAAATGACAGACTGTAAAGTCCCTTGCCTACCCAGACTTCGTCCCAGGGAAGGAAGGATTGAGTTGACCCACACTGTTGGACTGATTTCAAGCAGGATTTGCTTTAAGTTTGGCAGAGCTCCTGTGTCTCTTTACTGTATACATGGGCTAGTTATATTTATTGTTCTTGATATGGGGATCACAGCTCCATTACTGGACTTGCAGATTCAAAGACACATAGAGAAGAACAATAAATCCAGTGAATAATCTGGATACAGAGAATGGCAGAACACGGAGGACTAGAAGGAAAGTAGTAATATATTCAGACTGCAGAAAATTGAATGAGACACTTAGCATTATGTTACAGATTTCTCACCATTATTTCTCAGTCTAATCATTTTCCATAAAGAAAATAAAAGTATGCCAGTAGGACATATAAGTACTTAATAAAAAACCAAACAGTTGTAATGTGTTAGCAGTATTAATGTAATCAAGATAAAAAATTTGTATTTTCAAGTGCCTTAGCCAGGCAACTTACTCCATCCAAGTCACAAGGGAATCCAACTTTCTAACTAATGACACCTGAAAGGCCAAAATGATAGCTGCAGTGTAGCCCTGCCCTCAATCATTTCCCCATGATGAAGCTGGGACAGCTAAGAACTTAACACAGTAATTTATCCATGATATCTTATTTTCTCCTCATGGTTTGAAAGTTTTTCTACCTTGGCATCTTAATTTCTCCAAAGTGATTTTCTTACCTTGATGGCTAGACTTATCACATTTGTTGGCTTGAGAGATACCTAGGATATTTGTAAGCTCATGTCTGAGTGTGTCAGAGTGAGGTTAAAAGGCATGATCTATGAGATTACATCTGGTGCATGGTGCCTCCCCTATAAGCTCTTTCCCTTCTGATGAATCTCCATTGGAAGGATGAAGAATTGATGCTGGAAGCCTGAAGGAACTTGAGGCCAACACCCAAATGCAATGGAAAATACCAGAGATTACCCACAGGAAAACGCACAACTTTTGTTTTGGAATTTCTTTTTTTAACCTTTTTTTTTTTTTTTTTTTTTTGGTACCAGGAATCAAACTCAGGACCTTGCACTTGCCAGGCAGGCACTTATGCTGCTGAGCTATATCCCTGGCCCTACCCACAGAAAAATAGGGAACACTTCATTTCCCCTTTTTATTCCACTGATGGGACAAGCTTATTGGTTATTGTGAATGACATACAGGGTGGGTATCCCTACTGAACTTGTATCCTATAAGCCAGTCGTCCACAGAGAAACACTAAGCTTTACAAATGGGCTAAGTAGTTCTTACTTACCAAGGGGACACAGCACAATTCATAGTCACAAAAATTAAACAAGTCTTTCTTTTCCTAAACATGCCCTTCACAAATATTCTTATAGATAGTATTTATTATCTGATTGCATCAAATTATTGTAGATAGAAATGCATTCATTTTCCACTGAGAGCCTTATGCCATTAAGAGTCACATCCTTAGAAACAATAAACACACACACTAATCTGTGTGTGAGATACCAGGTTTCCAACACTATGCAGCTTCTCAGTTATAAGCAGTTCCTGCTGCACATGGATTTAAAGCAATAAAAGAAGTTCTACCATGTTAAATCAAAGATATCAAACTCCTTTTAAAATGACAAAATTTTAAAAATTTTAAAAAATGACAAAATTTTAAAAAAAGGTCCTAGATGCTCTGTTTTTAGTGACTGACATCTTCCATTCAGCCATTTAAAATTATTTCAGCCGGGCATGGTGGCGCAAGCCTGTAATCCCAACACTCGGGAGGCTGAGGCAGGAGGACCGTTGCAAGTTCGAGACCAGTCTGGGCTACAAAGTGAGTTCAAGGCCAGGCTGAACTGCATAATGAGACCCTGTCTCAAAAAGACTAAATAAATAAATAAATAAATAAATAAATAAATAAAATAAAATAAAATAAAATTATTTCAGTACAGTCGCACCCTAACTAATGCATGTAATCAGTTCCATGATAAATCCTAAGCATCCCAGAAGATTCTGTCCCTTTCAGAAAGTGTAACTGCCCTACATTTGAATCTTTCTGAGGCTGAATCAAAAAATTCAATTGAAATCATAGATTTGAAGCTATATTACAAGAAATACGATGACACTTTAGAAGTTTTCTGCAGACAAACTTGGTGTCACCAGGCTCAATGGACTGTGATAGTACAAAAAAAGAAACAACATACATACTGTATTATTGGGCCATATTCTAGAAGTTATGAAGTAAGAATTTCTAAGAATCTTTTTTTTTGTTTTCTTAGATTTTTTTTTAATTGTAATTTTTATTAATACATGTGCACAGTATATAATGACTGCATTTATTTGGGGAAATTGGTACATGTGCATAGAAAATCTCAATTCTTTTTCATCCTCCTCCAAGCTTTTTTCTTTTGGCAGCAGTGTATTCATTTCTTTTAATTATATGAGTCCTTTGAAAGAAAAGTATAATGTATAACGATTAAAAGCCAGACTAACAGGAAAATCCATTAAAAAAAAAATCACAAGAAAATCATAGAAACTCATGGTACACTTTTAGGTTCACTGTCCATGCTGAATTACAATACCTTCCTTTTTCTTTCTGACATTTTCCCTATTCTCTCTCTGTATTTTCACTTTATAATGAGTTTTTCACATGAGAGAAACCATGAATTATTTAAGATTACGTGTCTGATTTACTTCACTTAATATTATGGTCTTAATGTACATCCATTTTCCAACAAATAACTCAACTTTGTGCCTCCTTATGGCATAGTAGAACTCAACTATGTATAACTATGTATTCTTTAAGCATTCATCTCAGGGGCAGGGATACAGCTCAGCAGCACAAGCGCCTGCCTGGCAAGTGCAAGGTCCTGAGTTTGATTCCCGGTACCAAAAAAAAAATAGGGCTGGGGATGTAGCTCAGTGGCACAAAGTGCCTGCCTGGCAAGTGCAAGGTCTGGAGTTCAATTCCCGGTACGACCCCCCACAAAAAAAGTCAAAGCATTCATCTCAGGATGGACAACTAGATTGCACCCAATATTTAGCCTTTATGAATTATGCTATAAAAATGAGTATCCTTACATCCCTGTGGAGTGATGTCTAACACTTTTAAGAAAAATAGCTGGGTCAAATGGTAGTAATAATTTTAGTTTTTTGAGAAATCACCATTCAGTTTGCAAAGTGGCTGTATCAGTTTACATTGCTACAAACAATGAAGAACCATTTATTTTTCTCTGCTGGCTTCCTTGCATTTGTTCTTGATTTCTTGGGAGTGAAATAGAATGTGAGTTTTGTTTTAATTTCTCAACTGACCAGCAACAGTGAATCTTTTTTCATGTATTTATTGGTGATATATTCTTTTGCATCTGAGAAGAATCTACACATTTTACATTGCCTTTTTTTAATTGAATTTTTGTATTTATGGCTTCCTTTTTGAATTCTTTATAGATTCTAAATGTTAGTTCTGAGTAGTAGCTACAAAAAGTATATCCCTTTTTTTTTTTTTTTTTTTTGATTTTTGTCAGGTACCGGGAACCGAACTCACGACGTTGCACTTGCCAGGCAGGTGCTTTTGC
>NW_004955569.1:1322643-1333688 GCF_000276665.1 Chinchilla lanigera
GACCTTGCGCTTGCCAGGCAGGCCCTTTACCGCTGAGCTAAATCCCCAGCCCCGTATATCCCATTTTGTAAGTTCTCTCTCCACTCTGCTAGTGGTTTCCTTCGCTGCACAGAAACTTTCTTTTTCTTTTTTTTTTTTGGTACCGGGAATCGAACTCATGACCTCGAGCTTGTCAGGCAGGTGTTTGCGCCACTGAACTATATCCTCGCCCCAGAAACTTTCTTAATATGATGTGATTCCCATCTACCATCTTGTGCAACTAGGGCTCCATTTAGAAAGTCTTTTCCTGTACCTACGTCTTCAAGAGTCCTACATGTATTGAAGCAAATTAAGCATTTCCATACTGATATTTAGGCAGGTTCATTTTTATTATAGTTTAGTGTATGGTATGACATATGTATCTGAATTCAATCTTTGGCACATACATAACTATTTTTCTCAGGACCATTAATCAAATAGCTTATCTTTTATCCAGTGAAAGGATGTGACCACTATGTCAAAATTAAAATTACATGAGAGTGTGTGGAACTGATTCTGCTTCCTCTGTTTCATCAATTCACAAGTATTTTTTTTTTCAGTAGCATGCAGTTTTTACCTTACACCTTTATATTGTAAATTCAAGTGCAAGCCTTTGATGCACACTGCCTTGCTCTTCTTTTCTTAACCTGGCTTTTCATTTTTGCCCATAATTGATTTTGCTATTTAGGCCTGACAGAGGACTTCTATGTAGAATATATAATGAAGTGCAAAAAAATCAGGCCCCTAGCACGCCAGCCTTTGGGCCGGCCCCCTGCCGCACAGGTGCACGGGAGGCGGGCCCCTGGCTCCTGGGAAGCCGCGCGGTGGCACATGCTGTCTCACGCCGGCCCTCAGGCCAGCTGCCGCCACGAAATCAAGAACTATCATGGCACAGAGAAGCAATGACACAACTGCCCTGCCATGCTCCGGCTGCAGAGGCCTGCCCGCAGGTGTGTGTGAATCATTCCGACGTGGAGAAACCCCTGGGAATACATGCCACACAACAGGTCACTCACTTGAGATGTTAGTAAGAATTGCCTCCTCAGTATTCTACAGCTGTGACAAGGAGGAGGCCAAGGAGAGAAAACAAAGAGACCAAGAAAAAGCAGCTGTCTTTGCTGCAGCACTAAGAGAAACAGACCCTAAGTCTGATTCTCAGGGCCCCAAGAAGAACTCGATGACTACATTCATATGCTATCACTGTCAAAAGCCAGCCCACCTCAAGAGGAACTGCCCTAAAAAGCCCCCTGGGCCATGTCCTGAACGCAAAGGTGACCACTGGAGATCAGTCTGCCCTCTGAAGCAGAGGCCACAGAGCTCAGACCCATCCTAGCAGTTAGTCCAACAGGAATGAGGGGGCCCAGGGCATACTCTGCCTTCTCCCTCTGGCCAGACTGTCATCTCCATGGAAGAGCCCCAGGTAATCACAACTATAGAGGAAAAAAGAAAACAGCCTGTTGCCAGACACAGGTGCAAGTATCTCAGTCCTTCTTTTCAATCCTGGCCTTCCTTCCAGCCATCACACCTCAGTGAAAGGAGTCTCCGGTGAGGAGGTAATACACTATTTTTTACAACCATTAGGCTATAACTACTTGTTAGATCTTTCTTGCGTATCTCTGTCTTCTTGAGAAATCACTCTGAAGATACCACCATGTATTACAGCAGCCATTGATATTTTCCTACTAATCTGTCCATAACTCTGTAATGTCTGTATTGTTCCTATGCTATTTTGTAAATGGATGTATGTTTATTATTATGTGTTTCCTACAACAACCATTGAGAATAGTTAATGATTATTCAATTGGTCACTCATGTATAGCTCTATTTATTTTCTTTAGAAACCACTTTGAAGATACCAAAGTATAGTACAACAACTATTGATAATCTCCTACCTCTTTTGTCTGTAACTCACTATTATTTGTCTATTTGTTTTCCTGAGAAACTATCTTGTGCATAACAATATGTAAAATAACAACCACTGATAATTTCTTACCACTCTGTCCGTAATTTGGTAAGCCCCCCATTACTATGCTATCCTTCTCTTACTCTTAAAAAAAAAAAAAAAAAAGGGGCTGGGGATTTAGCTCAGCGGCAAAGCGCCTGCCTGGCAAGCGCAAGGTCGTGAGTTCGGTTCCCGGTACCGGAGAAAAACAAAAAAAAAAAAAAAAAAAAAATCAGGCCCTCTAAATTTAAAGACCCAGTACAAAAATGGACATATGAGATGAATACATACTTCCCAGATAAAGAAACACAAATGGCAAATAAATACATGAAAAAATGTTCAACACCATTGTTCATTCAAGAAATGCAAATAAAAGCAACACTGAGACTGTATCTCACCCCAGAAAGAATGATTATCATCAAGAAATCAACCAATAACAAATACTGGTGGGGTGGTAGGATAAAGGAACACTTCTTCACTGTTGGTGGGAGTGTGGACTGGTGAAACCACTGTAGAAATCAGTATGGAGATTCTCAGACAATTAAAATATCACACCACAGTGATATATGTGCACCCATATTTATAGTGGCACAATTTGTAATAGCTAAATCTTGGATAAAACCCAAATGCCCATCACCTGAGGGATGAATAAAAAAGATGTATTATGCAATGCAGTACTACTCGGCTATAAAGAAGAATACACTCGAGGCTTTTATAGGTAAATGGATGCAACTTGAGACCATATTTATAAGTGAAATAAATCAGACTTGAATGTGTAAACATCGTATAGTTTCCCTAGTGTAAGAAACTGAAAGAGTAAATGAGATCCAAAATGTATAATAGATATTGTGAAACAGCAAGAAACTGCTCAAAAGGAAAGAACAAATGGAATGGGGGAAAGAAGAAAAGACGGAAGGGAAAAGAAAATATACACAAGATAGCTAAGATAATTTACTAATTTCTATTAGTTCATTAAAAGAATGATTTGTGCCTATATTGTTTAATTTGCAGGCCTATATGTTATAACCTGAGCAACTACTTTGAAGATAACAATATGCAATATATTAACCATTGTTAATCTTCTACTATCATGTTTTGAAATTCTGTATTTTTTTTTATTTTTTTCTCTTTAAAATAAAATTTTAAAAAATTTCTTGTAGAATTTGCTTGTGAATGCATTGGGACCTGGAATTATTTTAATGTTAGTTTTAAACTGCTTCTTCAATGTTACTGAATGATATTGGATTATTCAGAATACTTATATCTTCTTGATTCAGATTTGGTAGTTCTATATCTAGAAATCCATCCATTTGTTCTGAGTTTTCCATTTTTTTAGAGTACACTTTCTCAAATTAGTTGCCAGTGTTGTTCTGGATTTTCACAGACTCCATTGTGAGTTTGCCTTTTCATTTATAACTCCATTGATTTGGTTCTTTTCTTATTTTGGTAAGGATGGCTAAGAGTGTATCTATTTTTATCTTTCAGAGAAACAACTCTCAATTTATTAATTCTTTGTATTACTGCTCATATCAATTTCATGAATTTCTGTTCTAATCTTTTGATGCATATCTTAATACTCTTGAAAGTCTGAAGAAAAGAAGGTATGAGGACATTCAGGAAAAAATAAGAAATACAAAAACAGAACATGGGGGAGAGAAATTATGAGAGAGTGAACAAAGAGATGCAAAGGAAGGAAATAATATGGAGCCCAAATTGTCCCTACTAACTATACCTCCACGCATAAGACTCTGCGGGAGAAGTACGGTGGGTGAAGCCTGATTCATGTTCTTCTTCTGATTCCTGTTTATGAAGCTAAATATTATAATACTGTTAATTGAGTATGCAGGACTCTTTACAGTGCCTTCATTTTTTCCAAAGTTGCAACAGAATTAAGTGACAAATGAAGAGTCAATATATTTCACAGCTATACTGAGGTTAATTACATATAATGAGAAGGGCATCTGGTGTTAGCAAAGGGGATCTTTAAGATGGTGGTCAAAATCAAAACACAGGAGAACACAATGAGTGCAAATTTTCTTTTCCCTACCATTCAAATTCATATGGAAAAATATGGCAGAAAAAGTCTTGGGTTACATTAGGCTACAGAAGAGATAAAAACTACTATTGTCTTCAAATTGTACATATCCCAGGATAAAGCCCCAAGATAAACACAGTCATGAGGGATATTGTTTTCCTTGTACCACAGAGACACAGAAAGGTATATATGGTGGACATACTCTACAATTATGCAGAAGGTTTCAATGTAGCAAAGGCTAAAAATGAGGTTATTAATTTATACCACCCATGTGACACAACTCTGCAGCACAGAAAGTTCATCAGCTTTGATGACCACACTGAACATAATTTTAGAGATGGAGAAATCAGAACAGAAGTGGTGCATGGATGTGAGTACACTGTATTCACTGCAAAATGTACACTGAGAAGCAGGTTCCCTCCTAGTATGAACACGTACATCAGAAGGTAAAGGAAGAGGAATTTTGTCTGGAATTGCCATGGAAAAGCAAGAAACTGAAAAAGATAGCCTGAGATCAGGTGCAATAATTCTAAACAAGAACGACGCTTGGGGCTGGGGATTTAGTTCAGCGGCATAGCGCCTGCCTGTCAAGCAGGAGGTTGTGAGTTCAACTCCCGGGGGAAAAAAAAAAAAGAACGATTCTTATACATATTAAAATCCTAAACAGAATTTTTTTTTTTTTTTTCTTGGTTTTTCTCCGGTACCGGGAACCGAACTCACGACCTTGCGCATGCCAGGCAGGCGCTTTTGCCGCTGAGCTAAATCCTCAGCCCCCTAAACAGAATAAAGACACAATGGTGACGACTTATGCTATGACACAGCTCAGACTGCAACTTAGTAATACTGTCCTACTGAACAACTTCCTAGGCTACGCAGTGTCTTTTTTACATGTTAAAAAATAAAGGCCTTATCATTCACCATTTTGACACAGTAAAATAAGAACTACATATGAAAGCATCAAGCCAGAGTTTAGCAACAAACTTCAAATGTTTCATATTTTATAAAAATAAAAGCACTATATTGGCAAAATATTACATTGATTTAAATAGAGATAAAAATAACAATTGTGGAGGAAGTGTAATTTAAAATATTACAGGGAAAGTTTTCCCCATGAAAACTGCCTAGCTCTCAGACCCGACTAAACTGTGGTGCAAAAGCCCACAGGCTCTATGAAAAGAAAATGGTTAAACAACAAGAAGGTTAGCTCCAGCCATTGTTCTTCCCCTTTCCTCATGAAAACTGAGCACCTTTCAGACAGCTCCTTGACCAAACTGTTTTTCATCTGCTTTTTTTACTAACACTGATATTCTGGTTGGGGTTCTTTTTGTTTGTTTGGTTTTGTACCAGCAATTCAACTCAGGGCCTTGCGTTTATCAGGCAGGTGCTATACCCCTGAGCTACATCACTGGCCCTACTAACACCGATACTTTAAACAAAAGCTAGAGAATTCTTAGCTGCAAGGATTCTCCTGGGAGTCCTCCTGATGCTGGGCGCTCTTGGTTGATTTAGACCCTCTAAGCCGCTGGGTGATTGAATAAGTCTTGTCTCTCCGTAATCGTTCTCTTTGCCGCCATGTTTGCTAATGGCACGAGTGTGCTCCTATGTGAGGAAAAACCTTCTGCTGCAGATCAGCATAGAGGACTGCCCCCCACCAAAGCCTGGAAAAGGAAAAGGATGTGTCTGACTCTTCATCACAGTAAGGGGACAGAAACAACCATGGCATAGCCTGGCATCTTTACAGCAAGGTTGAATATTAGGTTTATTAGCCCAGAGATCTTTTAACTGTCCAATTGCTAAGTAACCAGAGGCTGCTCATAGGATTTTCTTTTTGCTCTTTCAGTTTTATTTCTCCTGCTTTGCCTATAATATGGATCAAAATTAAGAAGAAAAAAAACAAGGAAAACAATATTAACAATGTCTCCTAAAACATGAGAAAAAAAATAGAATCCAATAAAATATAAAGAGAAAAAGAAGAAAAGTGAAATAGAAAAGAAGAGCTAAAGTCAACAAAAGTCAAGCCAACAGAAGTATAATAAACTGGGACAAATCTATCAGGAAACAGAAATTCTGATCAATTTTGTTACAAAGGCTAAAAGCCATGGCAAATACATCTGAAAGTGCATTGATTAAATAAAGCTGTTTCATGTGTTCTGTATGCTATTATGTCTCTTCTTCTGCCTGTTAATCTGTTTTAATGACTGGTTGAGGTACCTGCAACTTCTTTATCAAAAATTTTGGGCCCATATCAATTTTATTTTTACTTTTACTTTTGCCCCTGAGAATTTCCTGCTCTTAAGAAAATGAGCCAGAAAAAGGCTCAGTAGAGAACAAAGGCTAGTAGACTTAAAGAGTACTTACACACAAATGCCTTAAAGTATGATGGCCATGTGATTTAGGATAATAAATGTTTCTGCGCATGTGTTAACTATCAGATGTACATGATCTTCCAGAAAGTCCTACTTAGGTTGATTTATAGATAAACAGACACTGATGATATTATCCTAAATTCTTTTTGGTTTATAAAGCTTAACACTGGACAGATTTAAATCAGGTGGTAAAAGTAAAGATACCTTTAAAGTTGGTGATGTGTTTCCTTTCAAGTTGTTAGCCAATCAAAATGATACTCAAATGGGTTTTATAAATACAAGGTCTAGGCTGGGTGTAGTGGCACTAATCTCAGCACTCTGGAGGCAGAGGCAGGAGGGTCACTGAGAGTTAAAGGCCAGACTATATAATAAGTTTAAGGCCTACCTGAACTACAGAGTAAGGCACTGTCTCAGACTAAGCTCAAGGGTATTATCTGTTCATATCAGTTTAATATCTGATATGTCCTCTATCTGAGGACAATATATTAAATGGATTTTTGGAGCTGGGAAATGGAATAGGAGCTTGCTGTATCCACTCCACGCATTGACCTTGTATTGCAGTACCTAAAACAAATAAAAAAAATAAATGTAATGTCTACTGTGGTCTACATACAATAATTTGAAAGCTTAATTGAAAGTTTGAAAGTTTTGATTGGAATGCAAGAGATAAATATAAACATGGGACCAAAATCCTATAATGCAGAGACAAACTTTTCTAAGCTAAAAATAAAAACACAGCTTCCCAACTCCAGCATGCTATCAGCACCAGTTTTACAAGAGTATAAATGAAGTTCTCACTCTCACTGCCTCTGGAGTCCAATTGGTGTCTAGACAAATAAATTCATATCTTTTAACATCATTGCCTTACCCAGGAAATTTTATGCCTGTGTGTACACTGGGAGAGAATTAGACACATCCCATCCCTTGTGGTGACAAAATAACCTCATCCTGAGCCAAAATAAAAATTTAGACTATAGATAGTGCCTCTTGATGGTCAAGGCACCTTCAACTCGAGTATAAAAATGCCAGTGCTGGGCAGGGGGATATAGCTCAGCAGCACAAGCACCTGCCTGGCAAGCGCAAGGTCCTGAGTTTGATTCCTCGTACCAAAAAAATTTAAAAATGCCAGTGCTGATTCTCAAAGCGTCCTGACACCCCTTAAACACCAGAAATATTGCTAAAATGATTAAGACTTGCCAAAATGTAGAGATGGAGGCTCATAAAGCCCAAGTTCTTTCTGCAGCTTTACAACTTCACAAATATTGTAATTGTGGGAAGGAGAGACAGCATCAAAAGGATTATAAAAATAATCAACAGGGTAAAAAGATCAAACCAAAGCAAAAACACCCTAATTGTAAAAAAGGATATCACTGGGCCAATCAGTGCCACTGCAAATTTGATAATTTCCAACTATTTAGGGGAAAATATACATGCCAATCTAACATGGGACACCCAGCCAAAAGGTAGAAATACTTTTTCAAGACTTATGCCTGGCCAGGCATGGTGGTGTACAACTGTAATGCCAGCACTTAGGAGGCTGAGGCAGGAGGATTCCTGAAAGTTTGAGGCCAGCCTGGGCTACATAGTGAGATTAAGGCCAGCATAAACTACATGGTGAGATCCTGTCTTAAAAAACAAGTAAATAGATAAATAGGATGAGATGATATCTCCAAAAAACCTTATGCTCAAATTATTACTACATGTATTGTTATATATGCATGCTATAATAGGTATATATGCTTACTGTATGTTCCAACAAATATCCCATAAAATACATCTATGGACACATGTATTCTTGTTAGATGACACTCTACTGAAAGATGACAAATTTGGGTAAAAGTTTCTCAATATCATTTAATTTAATGATGTCATCATGATCACTATAATAATGTGTTATGCTGTTCTTGACCTCATGTTTTCTCTATAACACTTTATAATTGCTATTTCTTAACATTCTATAATTCAACTTCTAAGAAAACCATAGCTGATAAAAATAATAGTTGCCTGATTCAAACTCTCAACATTGTTCCTGATTTGGCTCATGTTGTGGACATTCTAAGGATGATTAAAACTATCCTTACTCTTAATAAAAATGCTGAGATGCTCTTTAATATGTTCTCTAGCTCTGTAATGGAGGGCAATGCCAATTTTCTTACAAACTTTCCTCCAACACTGGCATATTAAACATTTCATGCACATCCCTTAAATTCCCAAGAGACAAGCCATTACATAATGTGCTGCTGAGCTCAATGAAACTAAATTTATAAAATAAAAAATGGGAAATATGGGCCCAGGGTTTAATTCCATAAGATTTTAAATTTTCTAAATTGTGATTCAGGAGGTTTTTCAGCAGTACAGAAAAACAAATCATTACTCAGCTGAAGAGACTCTGCAAAGCACAAGAGTTTTCTTTATTCTTGAAAACCTGTTTCTTACAAAGATTACATAATTCACTTGCACCTCCAAAATTACAGAGGTAAAATGGCTTCTTATCTTTCTCAGTTTGCTGATATATATAACTCAAGTAAGTGACATGGTTTATTGGGCACATGAGCTTATCTCACTGGTCTTATATGTACTACATGGAAGAAGAAAATATCAACTCTTTCGTCAACAAAACCTTGTATTCACACTAAATTTAACTGACCCATCCTGGTCACTTAAAGAGCTGTGGGAAGAACTAGAACCATTCTGGCTATTTCATGGTTTGCACCTGTTAACTCAAACATGGTACTTTTATAGAATAATCTGTATTACATACAGTCCCTTAAATATTACTCATATTTTGGTACTATCAGCCAATGCTTGGCTGTCAATCTCATGAGAGAATGGATAAAAAAAAAAAAATCAGCCCTTACACAAATCACTACAAAACTTACACTTATTAGGCAAAAATGTTTTCTGTACATTCACTATGTGACAGGTAGAGCAAAAACTACTGCTGTCATCTTAACTCAGTCTATTCAAATTGATCAAGCTATGAATAGGTATGTCTATAATAATAATAATAATGATAATACCTCTTTGCATCATATCTACCCCATTTAACCATTCAGAGTCCTAAGAAATCCAACACCTTCTCCATGGTGCCCTTTATACAAATCTGGATGAAGATATTACTAATGTCCAGAGCTAACTGCAACCTCAACTTCATAAATGACAAATGAAAACTCACCATATTAACTCAATCTCCTGAATGATAGTGACTGCTATCTAAATCCCCCAAATTGATTTTATGGCCTCAACCTTCACATTTGCATTTTCATTATGATTGAAATGATATTTTGTTCTTTTTTGTTATAATCCTTAATGCCCTCATATGCTGTGCTAGTGGGCACGCCATATCAAGCCCAGGATGGGCCCATACATCAAGCCCAATCTGCGCAACTCACCACAGCAAGGAAGGAGCACAGACAAATGGGAAGAGCCATGGAAAAAATCCAGTTTCCCAGGAAATGTCCCTAGTGAACTTCTTTTACCCAAGCCCCACTGCCTTACAGCACACCTTGCTGCTCAACATAGCAATGGATGAATTAACCAAAAACTGTAAGGTCCATATAATCCAATCAAGTTTTAACACAAAAAATATGTGGGAGATATTTCACACATGAGTCACAACACCAGGTCTGCTGTTGAAAAAAAAAAAAAAAAATCAAGGGACAGACACAAGCCAGCCCAGTGCCACTCAAACACAAACATCACACAGGAGTCAACAGATCCACCAAAACTGTTCAGTTGTCAGGGCCCAATAGGATGATAAGTGGGGCATGATAAGCTGCCTGTGACAGTGCTTTGGACATGCTTAAGTCACCTCATTTATACACCACAGGATGCTGAGGGCCTGGCAGTTTCTCAGCCTCACCCTGAAAGTCAGAAAAGACCAAGGGCAAAAAAGCAGCAGTTGGCACACAGTAACAAGACTCCTCAGGTGATGCAGAGGTCTAAGTCCTGAAAAGCCTGCTTCTGTCAATATGTCACTGACCTTATACCTCCACCACAGCCTCACTCCTGTCTTGGGTCACTGGAAACTGCACATCACCATTTACAGGACTAGGAATCTCTCAAGGCCCTTCCCATCCAACCTGCCATCAGGAAATGTCACAGAACCAGTCACTGTGAGCCAGCTAGTGTGGCTTTTAGCAACACACTGGAGTCTTCTGACTTGCATTACTGACAAAGAAAGATTCCTCTCTCTGGATAGTGTGCCTGACTGGACAGTTCACAGGGCACCAGTCTTACTCACTGATGCACTGCTGCTCCATTTCCTGCCCTCTGAGCCAAAAAAGGACAAGAGAAAATACATATTACCTGTGTAAGAGGAACACAAGTAATAGGGTATAACAAAAACCCTCTCTAACACAGGCTTCCTCCCAGGATACTGACTTCAGCCAGCAGGAGGGATTACAGCATTTGCTGCAAGATTTCCAAGAGCTGCCACTGTCTTACTGTACTCAAAGGGCTCTTCTTAATTGCTGTCCCTGACAATCTGATAACCCTGTACCTCTAGATTCAATATCTCATTGAGTAAACTACAAAACCAAAAGAAGTAGTGGGTCACAGACCAAGGCAGTACAGAATGCAATAGAAGGAAATGTTTAAGTTGTCAGAGGCAACTGCATTCATCTGCTACCACTATTAAAAGCCAGGCCACCTCAAGAGGAACTGCCCTAAGAGGCCCCATGGG
>NW_004955569.1:1334343-1347570 GCF_000276665.1 Chinchilla lanigera
TCTATTTGTTTTCCTGAGAAACTATTTTGTAGATAATAATATGTAAAACCATAACCATTGATAATTTCCTACCATTTTGTCTGTAATTTGCTAAGTCCCCCCTATTATTATGTTATCCTTCTTTTATTCTTTAAAATAAAAAAAAAAAATAAAGTTGTCAGAGGATAGAAATTCAATAAGGGCACTTGGTTTCACTGTGTAGTATTTTCCACACCTTATCTTTTAATCTACTTATTTTCAGGAAAAAATACAAAAACATGCTGAAAAGAGAATACAATTATCTAATGCATGAGATAAGAAGTAGTGGGTCACAGACCAAGGCTGTGGTGGTATTAACAGTACTTTGAAAAATGTATAAAGATGAAAGAAAAGGAAACAATTCAACTGCCTCAGACAAGCTATCTTCTTCATCCAAGATCACACACACACACAAGCTGAACTCTGAGTGCTGATCATGTTCTTCACCAGGACGACCAGAATGACTGCTGAAAAGCAACAGCACCCTCAATCACTTTCTTATGATGAGGCAGGGTCCCCTAAACATTTAACACAGTAAACTCCATAAACATAATTGCCTCACTTCAAAATTTGAGAGTCCTCCCTCCTTCTACTCATTTATTTCATCAAAGGCAAGATCCTACAAGAGTCTTGGGACTGGTCACCTTGAGGATCAGTTTGATAGGCTTGAGAGATGCCAGGGATCTTAGTAAAGCATGTGCCTGGCAGAAGCACAAACTTCCAAACCACCTGCACATGAGATACCTTTATCCCATCTTTCTGCAATTTGTCACAGTCAGCAGTCTTCTAGACCTGCTCTTGGTACAAAAAGGACACAGAAAGAAAGTTCTAGCCTGCAGGTGTAGCTCAGTAGTACAGCATTTGCCCAACCCTGGGTTCAATTCCTAATGGTGCCAAAAAAAAAAGTATACGAGACAGTGAAGTAGTTACAATCACTGACAGGAAGAATGTAGAAATAGTAAGATTGTTAAATTATTTAATGTAGCATAAAAAAGCTTATCTCTTAAAAAAAAAAAAAAAAGAGTTCTGCCTCCCAAGGTCCAAGAAGGAGGAGTACATTACCATTTCATACCTTTGCAATGTGGGTCTCAGCTTAAAGTCACTGGCTGCAAGCTCTAGTAGCTAAGCCCATGTTACTCACCTAATTCAAACTAAAATTGATAACTTAAGTGAGACAAAGTTGCTCAATCCAGTTCTTGCATACTAACCAAGAGCCCTTGTTTTCTTTCTGAGTTTACAAATGAAGGAGATAGAAAATATTGAGATGTTGTTCCTTATTAGAAAACATACCTACAAATTATAGCACAGTGATAAAAAGTGCTTGCCCAGCATTCATAATACCCTGGATTCAGCTCTCATACTAGAATAAAAAAGCATGCAAAGATGGCAGAAAACTCATTTTCATATGACAAATTGTAGAGATCAACGAATCATATATGAATTGTATGGCAAATGAATTTGATTTTGTCTCTCAAACTCTCAACGGCACACTCGTCAGTCTGAAGAAACACAGAGCATACGAAAATAAAATGTGGAAACAGTGTAAGAAAATCTAGGAATAAGAAAATATTCAAAAATAAAATTTTAAAGAAAAATATACTAAAGTGAATTTGAATACATACAAAATTAAGTTAGACTTTATGGAAAACAAGATCATTTATGAAATTAAAATGCAGATGAAAAACTTTTGAGAAGTTTTGTTGATTCTTTACAAGTAACAAAGAAATATTTAGAGAAAAGATTTTATTAAAAGAAATGCATACTCATCTCAAATATAACATCACATATATAGATAATTTACAGAAGGGCTTAGTGAAGAAATGAAAGTCAGTGTATTACATGGAGACATAAAACACAGCAAATGAACAGAAAAAACTGAAATTTGACTATGAGATGATGACAGTCATCAAACTACAGAAAGTCAAGTGTTGGTTGAGTATGAGAAATAGACACTACTGTGTACTTGTTCTGGCCAGGTGTACAATGTACATCAACATTTTAGGTGGATATACACTCTGTGCACCAGCAAATAGGCTCCTGAACATCCACGGCATTTTCTCACATCTGCTTCTAGGGCAGCCAGAGAGACAACGTTCATTGTGGCATTTATACCAGTGACAGCACTAGACCAGCCTGCTCTCCCACAACTGTGGAAAAGCAAATAAGATGTTAGGGACACAAACACTGGAGATGTTTGGAAGAGTTAACATGTACATACAGCAATGCAAGTAAGCCTGGAATATAAAACTGAATGAATTAAATAATACACAGGATAAACTCTTTAAAACACTCCCCCGTGTGGTCACATTAAAACATGTATTTATACATGATGCTGAGGTATAGCTCAGTTTTAGCACATATTTGTGTGCTTATTAATCTCTGGGCATCATAGCCAGCATAAAAAAGCATATATAAAACCATGGGGTATAACTCAGTATTGATGAGCAAGGGCACAAGAGTGGAAGGAATACAAAACTGCAATAGGATAGTCAAGGAGATCACAGGTGATATTTGGGGCAATATTTCTTTCTATCAAGAGCCACCCTGTGTGCTGTCTGATACTGATCAACATCCCTGGCCTCAAACCATGAGCTGCTCTAAACCTTGCTCATGCCATATGTTACGATTTCAAGAAAAATGTTGAGACATACTCACATGGTTTCTCATGTGCAGTCACCAGTGCCTGAACACCACTGACTTACCAGGTGAAGTGAACAAATAAACTGCTAAATGAAAAGGTATTCAGAAGGGGGAAACAAAAATCACAGGACACAGCTCTGCACCCCAAACCCAAGCTCAGGGGCTCTCCATAAAGTACTTGCTCTCTGAACTTGCATACGCCTTCCTTGTCCTCATTGCCTGCACTATATTTCTGACATCATGGGTGTGAAAAGAGAATGGGTTCCAGCTTGATGCTGTATGATGACATCCACGTAGAGGCCAGGCTAAAGGGTGGCTTGAAGTGAAGCTCTGGGCTTCATCTCAACTGTGCCCTCAACAACAGGCCCTTCCCATGGGCTTTCCTACAATATCAACAAGGAAGGTCTGTCATTAGAATATACAGAACACAAGACAGCCAGGTGTGGTGGTACACACCTGTAATCTCAGCACTAGGGAGGCTGAGGCAGGAGGATCGTTGAGAGTTCAAGACCAGCCTGGGCTACAAAGTGAGCTCAAGGCCAGCCTCAACTGCATGGCTAGACCCTGTCTCAAAAAAAAAAAAAAAATGACCAAAACAAACAAACAAAAAAGAACACAAGACAAACTTAAAGGGTTTTCGGGGATTGCATTTTCTTGTCATACATGGAACACAGAATAAAAGGTTCAAGGTCATCTCTTTCCCCAGAGAGATATGAATTGTTCCAAAGGAGAAACAGTTTTGGAAGTGAGGGTGCTGGACATGCCTGTATTTAGCCCATTAGGACCTTGGAAGAGAAAGTGAGATTACATTCAAGAGCAACCCAATGATTCAAGATTTAAACAGTTAGAAGGTGCCCCATAATTAGTATAAATTAAAACAAGGAATGGAAATGTTTTCTCTTCAACCTTGCACATACTTGGTGTCTTCTGTTGAAAGTACTCAGCCCTGTGTCTGTCCATTGAAAATTTCCATCCTGCTTTCCTCACATTGGTGATGTTAGCTGAACAGTATGGCCAGAGGGCACCTCTGCATAAAACTCGCAGTACACCCCCAAAAAACCAAAAACATAGAAAAAACCCCAAAGAGGTGTTCCTTTTTCCAAACAGTATTATACTATTCTCCTGATTTGGTGGCTCTGAAGAATATGGCGTGTATAGCACTCAAACCAGAAATATGCTGGGCATGGTGGCACACTCCTGTAATCCCTGCCCTTGGGAGGCAGAGGCAGGAGCATCTCTTGAATTTGTGGCCAGCCTGGGCTATGCAGTGGTTCAAAGGTAGCGAGAAAGGCATAGCAAGACCCAATCTCAAAATAAATACAAAAACAAAAAGGAAACAACCTGGTGTCATGTTCTACACAGGACCACACGAAGAGTTGAAAGAATGAGTCTACAGATGCTACTTGAGTTTGAAAAGGAAAATATTTTGAGCAATCCTAAGGACGTTGAAAATAAAATTTATTGAAAATGCACAAAATATATCTGATCAAGCAAACATTACTGGTAAGCCTTGGATCTTTTAAAATTGCTCACCACACAAATCCTTATCTGTATTTGGGGAAATTAATGGAACACAAATCAAAATTCATAATAAAACACTAAATATCTCATGTACTTTAAAATCGCTAGGGGCTGGGGATTTAGCTCAGTGGCAAAAGCGCCTGCCTGGCAAGCGCAAGGTCGTGAGTTTGGTTCCCAGTACCGGAGAAAAACCAAAAAAAAAAATAAAAAAATAAAAAAATAAAAAAAAATAAAATAAAATCGCTAGGTGGGGCCGGGGATATAGCTCAGCGGCACAAGCACCTGCCTGGCAAGAGCAAGGTCCTGAGTTCGAGTCCCAGTATCAAAAAAAAAAAAAAAATCACCAGGTGTTGACCTGTGTTGTCCTGATTCTTTCAGAACAGTGACTTATTACTGCTATCCCCAACCCTAAGTAAGTATCGTAGCATGTATCCCTAGTGTGAAAAATAAGTAAAACTCAAAATTAAAAGATTTGCACTAAATAACTTCTTCTTTTCATGGCTATAGACCAATCTAAGGGCCTCATGAACATTACAAGTTAAAGCGGAGGTATACCCCAAAATATTTATTTAATATTGAGACAGTGTCTTGCTGAGCTATGCAGGCTGTGCTGACTGATTTAACACGCCTGTCTCAGTCTCTCAGGTGGATGTAATTACATGTACATCAAAAGGGTTCAGTGATATTTACTTCAGCCACAGCACTGAAGTCTTGGTAAATCATGATGTTTTAAGAACCTCAATTTAAATCTAGCAAAGTGGCACAGGTCTGTCATCCCAACAAGCAAGGATGTGGAAAAAGTATCAAAAGATTTCCATGACCTGGGCAACTTAGCAAGACCTGTTCTCAAAAATTAAAAAGCAAAACAGAAAAACTAAAAATCTGAGTGGCTATATCTTAGGGCAAATTTCGAGAGTTCAGTCCCTGTACAGTAACAAACATCAAAAACACCAGAAACACTTTGGAATCTTTTGTATCCAGGTGAAAGCCCTTCCCATTCTACTACAAAGATGATGCCTACCCTTTCAAACCTACATCAGTCTCTTAATTTCCAATTTTGCCGCAAAATTGATTAGATGAGCCAGTAAGTAGTCACTGAAGAAATGTTTATCCATTCTGAAAGTCCCCTCCATTCTTTAAGCCTGTAATCTACGACCCAATCTCAGATCAAGCCAGCAGACAATCCTTCATTTATTATCACACTATAAAAACCTAACGTCAGGAGTTTATTGCTGTAGTTGCTGACTTATGCCTCTCTTCAAAGTTCCCTGCTGACCCACTTCCTTTTTACTTTTCTTTCCTCTTGTCTATTCAAAAATCCCTTTCAACTATGGGAATGTACTATTTCAAAACTCATTTTGTTGTTTGTTTGGTTGTTTGTTTTGAAACAGAGTCTCACTATGTAGTTCAGGCTGAGCTACATGAACTGTGTAGCACAGGCTGTGCTTGAACTCATGAGGATCCTCCTGCCTCAGCTTCCTGAGTGCAAGGATTATAAGTGTGCACCACCACACCAGGATCAGTATTTGTATTTACAATGTCCACTTCAATCATTGTTTCAATTTTTAAAACAATGTCTTAAAACAATGTCTTAAAACAATCCACAGAATACTCTGATTATTTCACAGATGAAACCCCTTCCCCTTTCCAATCATACCAATATCACACATGTATGTCCCTGTAGATGCCACAGTTCGATGCGTATCTCAGTGGGTTTAACAGGCAGCACTTTCAGGAAGTTGTCCTTAGCAGGAAGTTTCCCCTCCCTTGGTAACACATTAACATCCCATCCATCTATCTCAGCATTCTAAACTCTATAGAAAGCTTCACTTAAGTATAAAAGTGAAGAAAACATTGTTTTGTTAGCACATAAATAAGGTACCGAGGGAGGGTAGCAGTTGAGACAGATTGGGGAAATTAGACATTATTGTAAGAATTGAAATGAGAATAGAATCAGCTGAAATGCTGGACCAAGAGTAAACTTTCTGTCCAACAAGTAAGGCAGTCCCCTCCATACTAAAAGGAGCTGCAGCTGCAGCTACTCCCTTCTATGCTCCAGAATTTTCAGGAATTTAAAATAGAAAATAAACAGGTTTTTTCTCTAAAAGTCCAGTCTCCTTTAAACTATGTATACTGAGGAATTCGTTAGAGATCATGAGACCAGAGTGGTTCTTTTAAATCCAGAGACAACTGTGAAAAGTGGTCACAAACCAACTGAGCAATTACTCTGCTCTGATTATAATTAGCTCTGGATTTACTGAGCAGCCACATGGCCACTCCATCGGGATGCTTCCGGGAAATCAGGGAGTTCTTAGTATTATTTCCAGTAAAAATCTCTCCTAATAGCCTCCTTTTGGTTCACCACCTCATTTCTCAATGTTTTGAGACCAAGAGGATTATTGATACAATAACACCACTGTGAGTAGAGGTCTCATGTAAACAATTAAAGTGAAAAATGTTCTGCTGAGTGTGGAAACCAGGGTTTCCTCAAAGCCACAGCTCTCCTCCGACTGGAAGAGATATAGCTGTGCCTGGGGGACACACAAGAAGGTATTCAGGCCTGGCAGAGTCACAATGCGGATAGGATGCTGGAGACTCAGAACCGCCCCTTCCTGAGCAAAGCGGAAAATGGACAAATGATGATGCGGAACCAAGAACCAGGAAGACCTCACTTTCTGGAGCGAGGCAGAGACTATTCATTGCCATAGCTCGTTCCAGCCCCTTCCTTCAGAACTCACCCAATTCCACCCCACCCCTGCACCCATCCCACAACGTCACCATTGTGTGGCGTGAGAGTCTCCAAGGATCCTTCGAATGCAGGTTGCAGCCAGCAGAAGTTACCGAAAAGTGTGGTCTAGTCAGGTGGGCGTTCTCAGTAATGAAATCAAGCAGTGTTGTTTGGCGCCATGACACAGGAAGTGCCCTCCTCCCTCAGCCCAGCTGATTGGGTACTTTGGACAGACCGCACCTTCATCGCTGATTGGCTCCTGATCCATAACGGGCCCTCCAGCTGAGTTTAACCTGAGGAGCAAAAGTCTACCAGTTTGGGTGGAGCTGAGATGATAAATTCTAACACAGGAAGTTGTGGTACAGTCTCTCTTCCATGATGACAATTTCATCTCGAATGAAGAATGCTTGCACTGAAAGGCTTTAATCCTGGTTTTTCAAAGCTTCCATGGTTTTCTTAATGTACTCGCTGGAATTTTCCTGAAAGTGAGTCATAAATGTTTCAAGGTGAATGTCCTACGAATGAGTCACTCTCCTGATGTTAGAAAACATCATGAGTCTGGGTATCCCTAGGACAAACTGGAATAGAGGCAAGACCTGCTGTTGGAAATGAGGCAGTCGGTTTCACTGCCAAGATTTTCACACTGTCCTTCAATCTACCCATTTTCATCCATGCAAATGAATATAAGGCCCCTGAGAAGAATTCAATTTTTGTGTAAATAAAGACATTGGGGTCGCAAGATAGTAACAGTCTGCAAAAGAGTAAAGATAAAAGAAAAGCAATTATTCCAACTCCCGCAGACAAACTTCAGACTTTTCTCCAGGTAATACCTGAATGATGAGGGTAAACATTCCCAAGTATGAAAGCTGCAAGTCTCCAACCTGGCCTGACTCTCCCAGCCGCCAGTCTGCTTGCCAGCAGAAGCACTACTCTCTGCAGGGAACTCAGCTCAGCACTGAGGCTGTCACTGGCAAACACAGGAAAGGCAATAAGATGGGCAAGCAATTCTGCAGGTCCTGGAGACATCTTAGAGACACCCAAAATTTTACAATGGACACTTTCCAAAAGGACTCAGTCCACTAAGATGCAAGACTGCCAAAACAATTTAACCACAGATATTCACTGGGATCTTCCTGCTTAATGTCCCCCACCATCACTATAAAAAGGACATGATTCTCTTTGTTCAGTGCAGAAAGTCTTATCATGCTCTCTTCTTCAACCCAGGCACAATAAATTCCATGCCATGTTGGCGTTACCCAAGCCAGGTAGTCTCTGCTTGTTATCTATGTTACATTATGGCATCAAGAACCAGGAAGTGAGACAAGCTCTTTTTGGAAGGACTGAATCTCTCTTGAACCTCTACCCCAGCTAAGGCCACCTGGCAACATCCTCAGACCATGGTCCCTACAGCTCCTGCCGCTTCTACAATGCAAGATCTCGCTAAGCATTTCAGATCCGGCTCCTCAGTCTGTCTCTTCCTCTTTCTTTTTCTCCCTAACCTTGCCTCCAAGACGATATAAATCCAGGCAGCTCGCCAGCTCCGCCATGCTGAGTGTTTCAGATCTGGTAAACTGGCTCCCTGTCTGGGCTTCTAACACTCTCTGCGCCTTTAACGCCCTGCCCCCTTGCACGCCGTCCCGCCCATTGCGCAGGCAGCTGCTTTCAAGCTTCCAAAGCCACCGCTTTTGGCTCTGTGGGGTTTTTTTTTTCTTTGAAACTTGATCCCTCTCCACTAAACCTCCTTCCTCTCTGCAGTCGACAGCTTCTCGGTTCTGCTCTCTTCTCTCATTCCTTGCGACGGAAAAAGGCTCGCTTCTCCCTCTGTGCCTTAAATCTAGCGCTTGTCACAGTTGGGCACTCGGCAGGGAGACTGGCTCCGCTTGGGGACTGACCCATCTCCGTGACGACTGCCCTTGGTCTCTCACCCACGCTCCCTCTTGGCCTTGGTTTAAAATGAAGACGTTTCAGTATAGGCCCTGCTGCTGCTTATTTTGCCACACCAGGTGTAGGTGTGACAGTTACCTTCTCTGCTCCCAATGCGCAATTCTCCTTCCTTCTTTCTCCCATACCTCTCTCTGGGCTCAAATTAAAACAGCAACTATCCATCTCCCCCTGCCTCTGCTAGCCTCCCTTTTGGGGAATCTCCAGCTTCACCTCTTTCCCAGTCTGAAGCCCAAATGCCTTTGGATGACCAGAACACAATGCTTTTGATTTCTCCCTAACAGATAATTAACAGGAGCCTGCTCAACATGCCCCCTTCCCCATCCCACAGCAGGGCCCCAGACTCAGGCCACGCCCCGAGCAGTGGCTGCCACAGAGTCCCAGGCCATGGCAACCCGCAGCCAGCCTGCACCACACCCCTCCCCGCTGCTGCCACCACTGTGGCTACCTGCCTCCACTACTTAACTGGCCAGCCTACCCAGCCTACCCACCCAGAGCCGCTGGGTATCTTCCCAAAAGAATTAAAAGTGTCATACTACAGCGATATAAGTGCACCCATGTTTATAGATGCACACTTTGTAATACCTGAACCTTGGAAACACATCCAAAGCCAATCACCTGAAGAATTGATAAAATCGATGTTTTGTATACAACAGAATACTATTCAGCTATAAAGGATAAATTTGAGATATTTATAGCTAAATTTAAAAACAGACATTTTTGTCCAAAATAAAAAATGAGACATTTATAGCTAAATGGATGGCCCTTGAAACCATATTGTTAAGTTAAATAAATCAAACACACATGTAAATAGTTTATTGTCTCTCTGATACGACAAACTGGAAGTATTAACAAGAACTAAAATCTATAATAGATAGTGTGAAATAGGAAGTAATTTTTCAAAAGGAAAGTGTAACTAGGAAGAGGGAAAAAGGATGGAAGAAAAGGAACCCAAAAATTGAGAAAAATGAGTAAAATGGAAATAAAACATATATAAAAAAGGGAAGAGGGGTTGAATGGAAGGGAAGGGAATTAAAAAATAGGCACCAAGATATCTCATGTATAGGCACACGTTCCATATGATAAATGTCATCATTATGTGTTCTTAAATTTTACCAAAGGATTTAATAATAAAAAATGCCTTGCACTTTAAACATTCCATCACTGGCTGGGATGGTGATAGCAATCTACACTGTGTATCTTCCTGGTGATGGTAAGAAGCAGAAATGAGCTGCAGGGAAGTTAGCCACATGTTCTGGGGTATAAAAATTTGACATTGCCTTCTATAGTGTATTACATTCTATGAATTATGTCAGACATTTCAGATGTAGAGTAGACACAATTTTAGAAGATACTGCCCAACTGAGAAATAATCTGTGTGTCTGGCATAATTAAGGCTACAGCAAGGTATGTAATGTGCACTGCATTGTGAGTAGTTAGTTCTTTGTGCACTTATATTTTCATATTACCATAGATTGATAGCACTATATCTACCACAGAATTAGAGCAAGAACACTGTATAATAGAATTTACAAAATATTTAACTATTTAAAAAGGCAAAATACAGTTCAAGTAGACCAATTTGCCCTCATGCTCACTGTTTGAATAAGGACGTGTTTTAAAATGTTTGTCACATACCTCAAATATCAGACAGTGCTCTTTATGGATAATAAAAAAGGAAATTGTATAAATTTATATCAAAAATTGATAAAATAGAATACAATCTGGCTGGGCGGGTGCCTGTAATCCCAGCACTTGGGAGGCTGAGGCAGGACAATCATTGTGAATTTGAGACCAGCCTGGGCTACAAAGTGAACTCAAGGTCAGCCTGAAGTGCATAGTGAGACCCTGTCTCAAAAAGACAAAAAAAGGAATACAATCTGAATCATAATTTAGCAAATATCTTCTTTTTAGTAAACTCATTTCCTTCATGCAATTATTTCAAGTTCTTAGATAAAAGCAATAATAATTCCCAAAGGCAATGGCATTGTCAGCATCAGGAATAAAGATTTTTGCCTCATGCTATCCAATAATAGTCATTCTTCCCCCAAAAACAACACTATTGACAAATTTCCTTTGTTACTGTTGTTGCTGATAAATCATACAGTCTTTTGTACTTTTTGGAGAGATTTATTACTTGAGGTCATTAACTGAGTGTGTCAACTTGAGTAAGAAATGCCCACTTAAATTAGAAAGGCATAGTTCTGGGTGTAAAAGACCCAAAATAAGGAGGATTATTGCCTGAAATGGATAAAAGAGATACAAAAAGGAAAAATTGCTTTTTTTTTTCTTCAGAGAAACTCTAGTATTCTCCCTCACCTTTGACACTGCCTCCTGGCTTCCAGTGCAGACATTTCATCCTCTAGCACAAAACACTCAGCCTTTCTGGTATAGCATTCAGCCTTCTCAGATTAACTTGGATGGAACAGTACAGTGGGCTCCAGGCATTCCCCAAGATGATTTAGATCTTTAGCTCATGGACAGACCTTTTGCACTCTTCCACATCTGACTTTATGAGTGGCCATTGTATGCAAATCTATTAAATATATTGTGTATCTGCCGATAAATCTGTTTCTCTAGTAAATATTGACTGATACAGATTTTAGTACTATAAGTGGCTCTAGAAACAGAATTTTAAAGATTAAATTCTTTAATAGCTTTAGGGTTTCCTGGAGTTGGCTCTGTAATTTGATGAGATCTAAAGTTGCCATGGTCTCTCTTTCTAGGACCGTGGGGAATACTAATAGTCTTTGCTGTGAACTGTTTAAAACAATACAATGTAAATCCATTTTACTGTCCTAATTTGCCACTTATTTAATAGAAGAAATAATTTCCATTATGAAACATTTGAATATTTTTGGCAGAGTGAGAAATACAATGATGATTTCTGGCTGCTCTTAGCATCTTTGTGCAAACTAATGAAGGATAGCAATTAGCTCAGCCAATCCAGGAGCAATCATATTCTTCTACCGGTGAGGGTAAATAAATAAAGGAAAACAAGGGGCAAAACAAAATAAATAAAGGAAAACAAAAAAACTTAAAAGATTCCAGTATGTCCTGAAAGGTAATTTCCTCTCCTTTAGCCATTCGACTAAGATTGCAAAAACCCAAACCCATGCCCTAATAATTTGACTAGCTGAAATATAGTGTAAATTTAATGTTATTCCTTAAAAGGTACCTGCAGTAAAGGTAGGGCTCTGATTGTAACAGAATGGGATCCCGTTTACTGCGATGGAAATGTTTATGTGGGTCCTGAGGAGGCTGAGAGTGTTGAGCATCTAGACTTTCAGATTATTTTGCCAGAAGAAATTTCTCTACCCTCAATGGTGGAGGCATACACATCCCCACCCCTGTAGGGTTGGCTTCTGCCAGTATAAATGAGAAAACTAATCCTGTATTGATCAAGCATGATAATACTCAAACTAGTTGGGACCCAGCCATGCCATGCACTATGGCCTTGATGCCTATAGCCCAGTTCAAATTGAAGGAGACTGTTAAGAAGGAGGTACATAGGGGCTGGGGATTTAGCTCAGCGGCAAAGCGCTTGCCTGGCAAGCGCAACGTCGTGAGTTTGGTTCCCGGTACCCGAGAAGAACCAAAAAAAATAAAATAAAATAAAGAATGAGGTACATAGTGTGACCTATGAGGAGGTTCAACAACTTCTTGAATTTTCTCTTATAATCTGAGGCTTAATGAGCAATATGTGAGTGTATTTTGTGTGTGGGATAATGGTGGGAAAATCGTACACCTGGATGAGGTGTATTATTGATTCAGGCCTGTTAAGTAGTGATTCCAAGTTTAATGTTGCAGCTCACAGAGTAAAGAAAGGTTTAATAGTTTAGTTCACTGGTTGGCAGAAGTATAGATCAAAATATGGCCCACTGTGAATGAGAGAGAGGTGCCTGATATTTCATAGTTTATTGTTCATGAGGGGATTCAGAAACTTAGGGAAATGGTAGTGCCAGAGTGGGTCTGTCATGTCAATTCTAATCTGCTACATTGGAATGTTCATAAAATGTTCACTTCAATAAAATATTGAAAAATGGATTTGTGAGGAGAGAACTAGTATTCCTAAAGAGCTCTGTAATTATTGTTCCTCTGTATGCCAGAACTTAGAGTGGGGACCAGAGATGCTCAACTGGGAAACAAGGACAATGGGTTTGAATGCATCATGAAGTGACAGGGGTCAAGGGGCAAGACATAATTGCCAAAAGCACAGTGCAGGCACTTACGAGAATATACAGCAGAAAAAGAATAATGATCAGAATAGTCTAACCCCTGTAGACCTATTGATATTTACTGATTATCCTTGGTGTTCCCAAAAGTGAAATAGATGGGATACCTACAAAAATTTTACTAGATATATAAAATAAAAAACA
>NW_004955569.1:1348146-1361856 GCF_000276665.1 Chinchilla lanigera
CTTGTTAGATCTTTCTTGCGTATCTCTGTCTTCCTGAGAAACCACTTTGAAGATACCACCATGTATTACAGCAGCCATTGATATTTTCCTACTAATCTGTCCATAACTCTGTAATGTTTGTATCGTTCCTATGCTACTTTGTAAATGGATGTATGTTTATTATTATGTGTTTCCTACAACAACCATTGAGAATAGTCAATGAATATTCAGTTGGTCACTCATGTATAGCTCTATTTATTTTCTTTAGAAACCACTTTGAAGATACCAAAGTATAGTACAACAACCATTGATAATCTCCTACCACTTTTGTCTGTAACTCACTATTATTTGTCTATTTGTTTTCCTGAGAAACTATCTTGTAGATAACAATATGTAAAACCACAACCGTTGATAACTTCCTACCACTTTGTCTGTAATTTGGTAAGCCCCCCAATTACTATGTTATCCTTCTTTTACTCTTTAAAATAAAAATAAAAAAAAACATAAGGGTAAAGTAACAGAGACTGTCTTCAGCTTGAAGTAAGTGGGAATAGTTGACTCTCAACCAGTTCCCAGATATGAGCCAGTTTACAGGTCCAGAACCCCTTAAATGAATGGGAGACCAGGTCCCCATGAGAAAGGACACTGGTGCACCACCAAAAATTTGCATTGTCATTCTCTTTCCCATCAATCCCAAAAAGTACCTAGACTTTTTTCAGAGTAACTGTATACTGAGGAAGGTGCATTTTGGCGATTAGTAGACATTAGTTGTAAACTACTACTGATTCCTCATAATTTAAAGTATTGTGGCTCTCCAATAAGAGTAGGGGTCTATGAAGTTCAAATAATCAATGGAATTTTAGCAAAGATCCAACTCACTGTCCAGTATATCCTCCAAATCATCATGTAATTATTTCTCCTTTCCAGAATGTGCAGTTGGGGTAGATATATTTAGTACTTGGCAGAACACTCACAGTAGTTCCTTAAACTGCAATGTGAGGGTTTGCTTAATTGGAAATGCCAAATAGAAGCCATTAGAATTGGCTTTCTGTGACAAAAAGGTAAATATCAGTAGTGTTTTCCTCAGAGATTACAGTGATTATTGCCAAGATCAAGGCATGGAAGAATACAGAAATAGTTGATCCTATTACATTTTCATTTAATTCTTCAATTTGGATTATACAGACTGGATGGATCTCAGAGAATGATCTGTACATTACCACAAATTGAATCAGGCTGTGAGTCCAATTGCAGCTTCTGTACCAGATGTGATATCTTTGGTTGAGAAGATTAATCAACCCATCACCTAGTCTTGGTATGCACTATTGATTTGGCAAACACCTTCCTTCTTCATACATATCCATATTGCTCATCTGAAATAATTTGCTTTCAGAGGGGAAGACAAGCAATAAACCTTCACTTCCTACCTCAGCATTACAATAATTCTCCAGCCCTATGTCACAATTTAGTCTGTAGTGATCTTGATCACCTTTTTCTTCCACAAGGCATCATACTATATTATACTGATTGGAAAAATAACTAGGAGTTGGAAACTGCTCTGGATTTGTTAGTCATGGCGGACTGACAACTGGTTGTGAGCTTGTAACACCCAGCTGAACTGAATCAGCATAGTGCTGGGTGTGGAGGGCCCACCTGAGGATGGTTGCCAACAACATACAGAACTGGAGAGGAAGAAGTGGTGATGTTAGCTCTCTTGGAGGAGCTTGTCATGATGCCTTTCCTGGTATGAACATGGCTGTTCTCATCATCAGAGGAGCTTAGGACCCGGTTATCACTGAGAATGGCTATGGTTCACTTTGGGGAGGCTCTGCTCCCTACTTTAAGCATCACTTCCTGGCTCTGGAGGGGAAGATTGTGCACCGTTCAGTCTCCTGGAGAAGCTTGTTGCCCTGGCTTTCCTGAGATGAACTCACGTGTTCTCATCATCAGAGGAGCTCGGGACCTCATTGTTGTTGAGGATGGCTGTGGTACTTTTCACGGGAGCTCTGGTTCTTACCTAGAGTGTTGTGTCCTGGATCCAGTGCAGATCCCTCAGCCTATTGGCACAGATCCTTTGTCCTGCTGGTACAGAATTTTAGCTTCCACCACTGACCTTGGGGCCTTCCAAGTACAGATCCTTCAAGTAGACTGGCATGAGACATTGTTGTGGGCTCTAAGCCTCCAGTTGGACTCATGCAAGGCATTGTCCTGGGATCTAGATCTTCAGTTGGACTCATGCAGGACATTGCTATGGGATCTAGACCCACAGCTGGATTCTTTGGCTATTTAGTATGTGGACAGATTTCCTGCACTCCTTTGTACTTGACTCAGGGTGACTTGTATAAAATAATTTTATAAATTATGTGTCCTGTATTAAATTGTTTTCCTTGCAAATCCTGACTGCAACGATAGTAAACATTTGAGATCCAGAGAATGGGAAAGAAGTTATACTAAAATTAAAGGTCCTTTAACTCAGTGAAATTTCCAGGAGTTGAATCATGTGGGGCTGTACAAATAGCCTTTCTAAAGTAAAAGATGAGTTGTTGATATGGCTTCCCCCACAAACAAAAAAAGAGGCACAAGACCTAGTGAACCTCTTTGGATGTTGGAAGCAACATCTTCCTCACTTTTGTGATTTACTCTTGCTCATTTACTGACTCACAAAGCTACTAGGTTTGAGTGGGGTCTTGAAGAAGAAAAAGGCTCGGCAACAGGTCCATTCTTGTTGGGCAGGCTGCTCTGCTACTTGGGTCATATGATCCAGTAAATGCAGTGGTATTTCAAGTGTCAGTAGGGATGCTGTTAATAGTCTCTGGCAAACACTCATATTTCAACTGCAACGGAGACATTTAGGATTTTAGAGCAAGACTCTGCCATAATCTGCAGATAACTACTCTCCCTTTGAAAAATAGTTCTTGGCATGATACTGGGCCATAATGGAAAGTGAAGGCTTGATTATGGGAAACCTGGTTACCATGCAACCTGAGCTGCTTAGCATCAGCTGGGAATTGTCTGATCCACCAAGTCATAAGTTGTGTTTGCACAGTAACAGCCTATTATTAAATGGAAACATTATATATGATCGAGACAGAGGAGGTCCAGAGGGTAGAAGACACATGAAGAAATTCCTCAGATGCCCATGGACACTACACCTGCTATATCACCTTCTTCTCACAACATGCACTTATGTCCACATGAATTGTACCATAAATTCAGCTATTAGGAGAAAAAAACGCTAGTCACTGTTTATGGATGGTTCTGCATGTTATGTAAGCACCACCTGCAAGTGGATAGCTATAGCATCACAATCACATTCCAGGACATTCGTCTTTGACTCTAGTGAAGAGAAACTTTCACAGTGTGCAGAACTTTGAGCAGTGCACCTGGTAGTACATTTTGCCTGGGAGGAAAATGACTAGATATGCAACTATGTACTGATTCATCGGTTTTAGCCAATGGTCTAGTTGGGTGTTCAGAAATGTGGAGGAACTTAAGAGGAAAATTGGTAACAAAGATATTTGGGGATGAAAGATGTGGGTAGATCTATCTATGTAGGCAAGGGATGTCAGTCTATGTGAATCCCACATAAATGCTCACCAAAATGTGACCTAATAGAAGAGGACTTTAACAATCATTTGGATAAGTTTACCCATTCTGTAGATAGTACTCAACTTCTCTCTTCAGTTCCCCTTTCTTTGCCCCACAGGCTCATGAACAGAGTGTGCGTGTTGGCAGGAATGGAGGTTATGCATGCTTAGTGACATGGATTCCCACTCAGTGAGGCTGTTCCGGTTACACCCACTGCTGTAGGCCCAATATGCCAGCAGATTAAGCCAATGCATCTTCCCCAATATGACACCATTCCCTGGAGTGCTCAGCCTTGGACCTGGTGGCAGGCTGATTATAATGGATGGCATCCATCATGGAAGAGGCGTGCTTTGTCTTTACTGGAACAGATACTTTTTCTGGATATGGATTCAACTCTCCTTTATGTCATGCTTCTGACAAAACTCCCACCCATGGATTCACATAATGCTTTATCCATCATTGTGGAATTCTACACACCATTGGATCTGACCCCAGGGAATACATTTGATGCCCAAAGAAGTGACATGATTGTATCATGCTTACAGAACTCAGTGGTCTTACCATGTTCCTCACCATCCAGAAGGAGCTGGATTGATAGAAATTTCAAATGATCTTTTGATGACACAGTTCCAGCAACAAATAGGAAGCAATAGCTTGCAGGGCTGGAGCAAGGTTCTTCAAAAGGCTCTGTTTATCTCTGAATCAGAATCCACTCCATGGTTCAATCTCTCCCATAGCCAGGATTCATGGTTCTAGGAATGACGGGGTGGAAGTAAGAATGGTACCACTCACTGTTAGCCACAGTGATCTATTAGCAAAAATTTGCACCCTGTTCTCATGCCCTTATGTTATGCTGGCTTAGAAAGAAGTCTTAGTTCTGGGGAGGGGGCGGGGTTGTACCAGGAAGCACAGTGCTACCTATAAGCTGGAAGTGAAGACTTTCCCCTGGTCACCTTGTTCTCCTTATAACTTTGAAGAAACTAAAAATGGAGTTAGTGTTTAGAGAGGTGACTGACCCAGACTGTAAAGTGACAATTATACCATTACTGCACAAAGAAGGAAAGAAAAAAAATACACTTGGACTGCAGGAAATCCCTTAGGGTATCACCTAGTATTGCCATGGCAAGCTGTAACAATCCAATCAAGGTAGAATATAAAATGGTCCACAACCTTCAAGAATGAAGGTAGGGGTTGCCACAGCAGGGAAAGGACAAGCCCCTCCTTAGGTGCTTACTGAAAGCCAAGGAATACAGAATGGGTCACACAAGTAGTTATAAATAAAAGCTGTGGCCCCATGATCAGCTACAAAAATGAGGACTGTAGTAGTTCTTTCCTAATATCTTTCCAATGTAACATGTTGATACACTTAATATTGGTTAAGTATTAAGAAACCCGTTATAGAGTTCCAGGACTGAAACTTTAGGATTAAGCATCACCCAAACAAAACTTCTATTCTCAGTAGAGGAATTAGTGCATTCCCATTTACATGTAGGAGTTATAAAATGTTAGGTGTATTTATGAACTCATCTTTGTACCTGGAGACTATGGTTTAAAGAAGTGTGTAGTAGTAAAGTTGTCAGAGGGATAGTGACAGTTAACTGATGGTGTCAAGCTGAGTACTACATGCCCAAATAAATTTGCAGAGCAAACTGTGGATGTAGAAGGCCTACCTAGAAAGGACTGTTGCCAGAATGTTAAAAAAAAGAACCAAAAAAGGAAGACTTACATTTGTTTCTGTGGAGCTCGTTTTCATTCTCACATAGAAAGCCATTTCCGGGCTTCCAGCAGATTCTTCAGCCTCTAGCTCAGACCAGTCTTCTGTCACACACTTTTTTTTCTGCTGACAGACTTGCATGGGACACTACAGTAGGCTCTAGGACTTGAACTGGTTTTTTTGGATATCCAGTGTACAGAGAGACCTTCTGCACGCTTCCACATCTGAGCAGCAACTGTAAGCCAATCTTGTAAATTCTTACATATTTGTGTATCTCACATTAAAACCATTCCTCTAGAACACACGGACTGATACAATATTATAGTTCATGATATCCTTTATTAGACAAGGCATGGTCCATCTGATGTATCACAATCAGAAACTCACAGCAGTATGGTTTAACTTTTGGTATAAATTGTGGGAAAGTTACCAACAAATTGAAAGTCATAACAATATAAGCATGAAAAGTAAAATGACAGGAAAGCAAAATTTTATGTAAATCATAGTACTGATTTCAACATAAAAGCAAAATAGGTGAAATTATGTGCATTGTATAATTATGTTGGGATATATGCAGGTACTAGTTAGGATATAAAAAGAATTTGCTAATCAAGCTGTGTGTAAACAAATGAACTTTCACAAAAATGCATGTTCACATCAAATTCAAAATTATCTTTTTGTATACATCATATGAAATACATACACAAAGAAAATTACAATGAAAGCTACTGGGTTATCCCATTAAAAAACTAGTAATAATTTTTTTTTAGCAATCTATATCTCCCTATAATAAAAACAGAATAAAAACTACATAAGCACTAACCCTACTTAGAAGTGAGAAATACATTTTAATTCATCTTATTTTATTAGAAGATACTATATATTAAGTTCAAAGACAATGGCTTAAATAAAAATATATTATGTCAATATTTTTTCTAGTAAAGACTACAGATACATAGTTCAATCATTTACAAGTGATTTACTAAAAACACAGAAAGAATACATTTTAGATCTTCTGGGAGTGTATTTTCTGGAACACACACGAAGAAATCTTGACATCAAACCTTTCTTTTATATGTGTACAGGTCTCCATACATGAGGAATTTTCATAAACTTTAAAAAATAGGCTTACATATATAAGGTCACTCTCCAGTGTGACTTCTTTCATGGGATAAAAACTATGTTCACTGAATGCTTCCTTCATTGTTTAAATACATAGGGTTCCTCCTCATTGTGGGATCTATGTCTATAAAATGTGGACCTAATAATAAAAATCTTTTTCCACATGGCTCACATGCCACGTGGAAAGGGGTTTTCCCCTTTGTGAGTTCTTTCACATATGTTGTAAGAATTCTTTGTAGTAAATGACTTCCCACATTGCTTGCCCACATAAGGTTTCTCTCCTGTGTGACTTGTTTCGTGTCTTTGACAAGACTGGTGTGTAGTGAATGCCTTCCCACACTGCTTGCACATATAAAGTTTCTCCCCTGTGTGAATTTTTTCATGTATGTCAGAGTAAGTCTTGGTAGTAAATGCTTTTCCACATTGTTTGCACACATAAGGTTTCTCCCCAGAGTGAGTTCTTTCATGTCTTTGACATGATTGATGTATAGTGAATGCCTTCCCACATTGCTTGCACACATAGGGTTTTTCCCCTGCATGAAAGTTTTCATGTAGTTTATAATAATGCTTTGTAGTGAATGCCTTCCCACACTGCTTGCACACATAAGGTTTCTCCCCAGTGTGAGTTCTTTCATGTCTTTTATAATTACTTCTTATACTGAATGCTTTTCCACATTGCTTGCACACATAAGGTTTTTCCCCAGTGTGAGTTCTTTCATGTATTTGACAATATTGATGTGTAATGAATGCCTTCCCACATTGTTTGCACACATAAGGTTTCTCCCCTGTGTGAATTTTTTCATGTATATTACAATAATTCTTTGTAGTAAATGCTTTTCCACATTGCTTGCACACATAAGGTTTCTCCCCAGTGTGATTTCTTTCATGTATTTGATAATAACAAAGTCTAGCAAAGGCTTTCCCACAGTGTTTACACACGTAAGGCTTCTCCCCACTGTGAGTAGTTTCATGACTTTGATATTGAGTGTATCTGCTGAATGATTTCCCACATTGCTTACATACATAGGGTGTCTGACCAGTGTGGATTCGTCTATGTCTATGAAATGCAAACATACATGCAAATCTCTTTCCACATTGCTTACATACATAGAGTTTCTCCTCCATGTGAATCCTTTCATGAGTTTTACCACTTTGAGTATTGAAGATTTTTCCATATTGCTTGCATACATATGAGTTCTTGCCAGCGTGAAATCGTTGATGGACTTGCAAATCCCTGTGGGTATCGGAGGCTTTCACACTTTTCTGAACAACAATGGTCTTCACTCCAGGGTGAGTTCCTTCAGAGAAGGATATCACACATTGGTCATATTGACAGGGTTTCTCTCCAGTCTTTGTCATTGCATGCTTCTGAAAGGACTGCAGATCACTGCATGTTTTTCCATGTTCATTACAGTTACTTAGCTTTTCATCAAATCCCAAATACTCATGTGGCTTCTCTCCAGGGTGAGGTAAGGTGGCCAAATTTAATGATAAATGCCCAATCAGGGGCTCTCTACAATCAAGACTTCCGGCTGGCTTTAAAGCAGCTTCTTCCATGTCCACATTAGCATGTTCAGTCCAAAGGAATATGTTTTCTTGTAGATTGCAAGTTTTATATTGATAGCATTTTTCTACTTCCTCATTTCTGTAAGGAAACAAAATATCAATCACAATAAAAATGTCTCTATATCAGTAATTTACCGGGACAAGTTTTGGCTGGATGCCTGCTAAGAAATTTTCAGAAGGAATAGGCTTAATGCCCTGGAGAATGCTTCTAAAACATTTGTTTCCCAAAGGATTGTATTCCTTCAGGAATTTTAGACTGGTATATGTTTGCAATACATAAGGCCAAATTTCACTTAAGTCACTGGTACATATATGCCTCACATTTTGATAATTTTGACACCTTTCTCTCCTAACTCTCCCCCTCTCCCTCTTAATTTTACTAATTTATACATTAATACCTTATTTAAAAGAAAACACTTGATAATTCACTTTCTGTGTCTGACTTATTTAACATTATGAGGTGAAGTTCCATCATTTTTTTTACAAGAAGATATGATATTCCTTTTTGGCTGGACACATATAGCACATTTTTTTCAGTGCTTAGAATTAAACAAGGGTGTGAGCAATAAGATGTATTTCTAGTTTTTTTTTTTTTCCCTAATTTTGAGAGATTTTCATTGCTTCTTCATTTAGTCAGGGTGAACTTCATGTTGTCATCTTGCTGGCTCAGCTTACTGGAGTGCTGTGCTTATAAGAAGGCACCACCATGTGGAGCCTATCCCACATTCTCCTTTCCCATGCATACACTGATTGACATCTAGGTTGTTACCAGAGCTGAAATAATGTGAATTATTTCCAGAACCTAGCTACTGTGAATACCTATGAATACACTGCTTTGAGCATAAATACATATGTATCGCTAAGATATAATACTTGTAAATCCTTTAAGAATATACAGAGGGAGTTTTGCCTGAATCAAATGCAAACTTTCATTTTTACTTTTAGAGACAGCTGTATATTGAATAAAAAAAAGGTTCTGTTTTATATTCCTAACAGTAATGTATCGGGATGCATTAAAAAAATTTTAAAACATGAAGCCACACAATTCTCTGGAGGATGTTTTCAAACATCTATTAATACCCTAACACTCATGTGCAGTTTGAATGTTGCTTCTAAGTGAGCAATTTTTAGATAATGTATATCTCATATTCATATATATACATAAACAGATAACTTCAAGATGAGTTCCTGCAAAAGTTCAAGATTTATTCTTTTCATATATGCCTATATACAATACCTAAATGCAACCTCATACAGTTTCATGATATTGATCATGGAAGAATTTCTTGTACCAGTGTAAGAAACAGCGTCTTTTGTTGCATAATGTCACTACTTAGTTGCCTATACTGGAATATTTCTGAATTCAATTGTCATATTACACAAAATCAACCTGTATGCATATTGGGACAATTTGGGGGGATAAAATCAATTTGAACATGGCCTGATTTGTAAAGTTTCCTTGTAATATTTCTGCTCACACACCAAGTCTTGACAAATATTACTTTTCCTTATGACTGCAAATTACCTTAGATTTCTTGAGCGATTTTTGTATTTTTCTTCCATTTGCTGGTTGTCCCAAGTCCTTCCTGAATTGTAGCCACAGAAATACAAAAAGTCACCATATCATTATAGTAAAAATTAGCAGTAAGCAGTTACATTCATGGGATAATGTAAACAGGAGCCCTGAGATATCACATAAATGTTTTCACATTCTACTTAATGAATCTGTACCCATTAGCAAGATCCAATGTTCTCTCATTGTGTATATGAGAAAACGATGTCATCCTTACCTATAGCATTTATATTCCTAAATGTTTCCCACATCACATCTCTGTAGAGCTTCTTTTGGGATGGATTCAGCAGAGCCCACTCATCCTTGGTGAAGGTCACCATTACATCCTCCATGGTCACTTCCTCCTAAATAATCACATAAATACTTCCTGAAGTAAAGTTAACACTCATACTCTGCAAACTTGAACTCCTCTTGTAAAAGCTGAATTGAGGTTGTTCCTTCAGATATAAACTCCATGACTTTGTCATCACCCCATTTTTTACACACATAGTTTCACATGCAATTCTGATGCTAGATTGCTTCTCTCTGATACATCAACAGCAGATCTGGAGCTGTGGTTTCCCAGTAGGGTCATAAAAATAATATTAGTGCACTGTTTCTAAAGCAAAGCTCATACAGGCAACCTGCAAATCCCCATTCCCCAAAAAAGGAGGCAGAATAATACCTAATGAATGGTTTTGACAGACCATAATTATACCACTTTCTAAATGTGATTGTTCATAGAATTAAGTCATTGTTTCTCCAATTGCTCATAGGCAGCATTTCAAAATCTGAATCTGGTTTTTTAGGAAAAAATGCCAATAAACATTAAATAAAGTATATGCATTGTTCCTTATTTACATTTTTGGTTTTTCACTCAAGAAAAATCATGTGATATTTACACATGTGCATCCAATGCATTTTACTTGAGAGTGTGATCTCAAGATCCACCTATTTAGCTAGAAATGTTTCAAGCTTATCCTTCTTTATGGCAGAGTAATACTCCACTGTATTAAAAAAAATCACATCTTTATTCATTCATTAGTCAATGGTATTAGGGCCATTTTCAAGAATTAACTATTAAAAAGTGTGCCACTACAAACATGGGTATGTGTATATGACTGTGGTATAATGCTTTTCATTCTTTTGGGGAGAGACCAAAAAAGGGAATAGATGGGTCAAATATGTATTCTCTAGCTTCTGTTTTTTGAAGAATCTGAGAAGAAAATGTTCAAATGAGTAGGTGAACAGTAAAGGGGTTAGGGGAAGAAAAGAAGAGACAAAAAGGAATAGAAAGACAAAAAGGAAACAGCTTTGTAAATATAGAGGAAAATCGGGTTCAAATGGAGGGGAGGAGAATGAAAAAAATGAAGAAGCACAATACATTACGTGGAGATACAATTTCCCAAGATAAATTTTATCACTATGTATATGTAAAATGTAGTGATACAAAGGAAAATAAAGGTTTATCAATAATATGAAAATGCTAATGGAAAAACAGTACTCTTGGAGCAAGTCTACTGACAATGACATAGGGGTCTGGTGGAATATTATCCCATAGCTCAATGACACCAAGTGATCATCCTGTACTCAGATGTAAGAACTTCTAGGATTATCTAAGTGAGATTAATGAAGGGAAGGATACATATAAAATATATTAAACACATTAGAAAGGAAGTCACAAAGTCATTAGGCACTAAATACAAAAGGAAAACTTCAGCCAGGTATGGTGGTACCTGCCTGTAACCCCAGCACTTGAAAGGCTGATGTAGGGGATTTCCATGAATTGAATGATTGCCAGGAGTTCAAAGTCCAGCCCCAGTTATGAGGTAACCTTAAGACCAGTCCAGATGTCAAAGTGAAAACCCACATTAGATTACCCCCAAAAAGGAAAACTTAAAATAGTGTGTCACTTACAAGTCACTTCTTTGCTCTGTTCAAGAAACTACAACTGTGCAGTATAAGAAAAGACTGACAACATTCAACATTTCGAGAGCAAGGTGGTAGCTTGCATACTTTACACAAAATACGTTCATGTTATAGTTTTGTTATAATCAGTGATTAGCAGAGAGAATGACAAACAGGTCTCAGGAAAGAAAGGCAGCCTTCTATGGTTCAGCATGTAAATAGAATAGTGATTCATGACACAGCTTGAGTTAAATATATCTGAAAATAATCACAATATGTTTATTTATGTTCAGGGAGAAACAGGTATGCATTTGTACATCTAGATTGTATACTCTTCTATTTGATATACATAAGTTAAATATTAAACAGGGAAAGATAAGACTGAATGCCTTAGGATTTTATAGTGAAATAACTACTACATACAATAAAAGATTTTCCTCAGAGGCAAAATTAGCCATTTGAATTTGAAGGAGAAATTGAAGCTATGAAAATCATGGGACCTAAATAAAATGAGATTAAAATATTTGCTGTGTACATAATACAAAGATTTTGTATAGAGTATAAATATCAACAAACATATAAAACATATCTGACTCAAGAGAAACACTGAATATGAAAAGACCAAATCTGAAGAAAATCAAAGAAAACTGAGGTATGGAAGAACACGAAAGACTTATGCAAGGAGGGAGAACCAACTCATGCACTCCACATTCATCTCCTTTCCTTTCGAGTTTGCCAATAATCAACAAGGCAGTGACTTCTTCCAATGCCCAGGGGTTTATTGTGCTATTATACTTGTAGACAGATGTGATTATTATTCAGTACACTTGAAAAATCTTTAACCTAAAAAAGAAAATCTTTAACCTAATGACCAATAGAAGTGATGAGAAAGTACTTTTCCTTTGATTCAAACATCCGCCTCTGTGAATAGTGAGACAAAAAAAGTCCCACATTTCCCTGTACAACTTCTACAATACTTCCTGAAAATTACATGGTAAGAAACTAAAACAACGCTATTCATGGAAAATCATACATGGTAAACTGAGGAAAACTTGCCAAAGAGTGAGAGTGGTCAAAAATAAGGCAAGGAAAGTTTGAGTCAGGTAGGGAGTTTATCACATGTATGCTCTCATCCAGTGCCCAATGATGAAACGTTTTGAATACACCAAGGATATTTATATTATTATCATTAAATCTCACCAAATTTTTTTGAGAATAAACTTGACATAAAACACTTAAATAGCAAATTACTAACAATGTTCATATTCATTTATCTCTGCCTTTATATGTGAACATTTTTACAAATGTTGCATTTTTCTATCATCTGCACAAATACTTTTTCTTATTCTAATGAAGATACTAGTTCATTATCACTTGCAGAAAAAAATCAATAGTAACATTTTAAAACACATAATAAATAACAAACCAATTTAAAATAACACAACCCCACAGACAGTGGACTAGGGGAATAAAGTGTCTGAAATACGAACTTCTTTAGCTCAGCGGCAAAGTGCCTGCCTGGCAAGCGCAAGGTCGTGAGTTCGGTTCCCGGTACTGGAGAAAAACCAAAAAAAAAAAAAGAATGAAATACGAACTTCCCTACAATGCTATGTTTACTAGGCTGTCCAAGACAAACCTTGAATAATCTTTTCATCATATTAATAATGATATATTATCTCAATTAATTCATCCAATTCCAAATGTTGAAACCAAATAACATTTTGTTTGATTTTTAAGGGCCAAAGAGCTTGCTAAACTCCATCCAAACTTTGTGGGTAGTTATATGAAATCAGTGAAACACAGTTGATTTCCTCACCTCCATCATGTCTCTATGTACTTTTACATGTATTCATGATAAATGCAAAACAAACAATTGCATCTAAATATTTGTTTCTTCACATGTAATCAATACTACATTCACTTTTAAACTGAGAAAACCACCATCTTATGGTGAAATCTTGAAAAGCAATTCTTTTCTTTTTTAAAGAGTAAAAGAAGAATAACATAGTAATAGGGGGGCTTACCGAATTGCAGACAAAGTGGTTGTTGTTTTACATATTGTTATCTACAAGATGGTTTCTCAGGAAAAGAAGTAGACAAATAATAGTGAGCTACAGACAAAAGTGGTAGGTTACTATCAATAGTTGTACTATACTTTGGTATCTTCAAAGTGGTTTCTAAAGAAAATAAATAGAGCTATACATGAGTGACCAACTGAATATTCATTGACTATTCTCAATGGTTGTAGGAAACACACAGTAATAAACATACATCCATTTAC
>NW_004955569.1:1361966-1400144 GCF_000276665.1 Chinchilla lanigera
GATAACCTCCTCATCAGTGACTTCTTTCACTGAGGTGTGATGGCTGGAAGGAAGGGCAGGACTGAAAAGAAGGACCAAGAGACTTGCACCTGTGTCTAGCAACAGTGTTTCTTTCTCCTCTATAGTCGTGATTACCCGGGGCTCCTCCATGAAGATGACAGTCTGGCCAGAGGGAGAAGGCAGAGTATGCCCTGGGCCCCCTCATTCTTGTTGGACTAACTGGTAGGATGGGTCTGAGCTCTGGGGCCTTTGCTTCAGAGGGTAGACTGATCTCCAGTGGTCACATTTGCATTCAAGGCATGGCCCAAGGGGCTTTTTAGGGCAGTTCCTGTTGAGGTGGCCTGGCTTTTAACAGTGGTAGCAGATGAATATAGTCATCGAGTTCTTCTAGGGGCCCCAAGAATCAGACTTAGGGTCTGTTTCTTTTAGTGCTGCAGCAAAAGCAGCTGCTTTTTCTCAGTCTCTTTGTTTTATCTCCTTGGCCTCCTCCTCATCACAGCTATAGAAGAAAACAAATTCTTAAGTCTTTGCAATAACTTGTATTTTAAATAAGCAACTGGCTGCAAGGTAAAAGCACAAGGAAAGCTGGTTAGGGAAGAACCCTCCTTCACTGCCATTCACAAGGGAACCCACACTCAGAAGGTTAAACGTATTTGCAAGGTCATACAAAATTCCCTGTGCCTATGCAGACCAGGGTCCCTCAGTCAGGATGGTGACACTGGGAAATATGAAAAGTCAGGAAATTCAATTCTGGGGCTTCTTCACATCAGTGAGCCATCCTCATAGGATGAAACTGCTCTCTTGTCTGAGGTCTCAGGACTGAGCAGAGACTAACACCCACAATCAGTTGAAGTTTGACTTTTGACTTTCCCAACTTTTCTTTTTAACTCAAAGGTGCATTGTTTGCTGAGCAATAACCAACACTACAACAAAAAATGGTGTTTTTTGAGCAATGACCAACACTCAACATCAATGGACCACCCAAAATGAACAAAATTTTGACAAATTCAGAGCACAGTCCTAGTAACTGTTGCAAGTGAGGACTGCTGACTAAGGCATGTGATGATTTTCATTATAAGTCATCATTCTGAAGTTCTGAAAATGTGGCACACTGAGTCACCATTAGTAGAAGTGAATATATTGTCTCAAAGCACCTTATCATAAAAAAGAGATGCTTTCCTATGGACAAAAATTGGTAAGTCATAGGTTCTCTCCTCCAGAATCTAGGGAAAATTTCACTTCAAAAATTATACGACCCATAGAACTAATCTCAAATTCATAGATACTTGATTAGGCATCAAGTTCCCAAGGAAGTCTTTCAGAATGACCCCCACACATTGTTAATGAAAAACATTTTCAACATTCTTGACATTAAAAGGAATAACTGATGAGGTTTAATTTAACCAAGCACTGTGATGCTCATTTACAGTTGTGCTTGGTGATCCACACCTATGATCATGCCACTCTGGGAGGCTAAGTCTAGAGGAAAAGAGTGCCAAGCTCAACTTGAGTTCCATAGCAATATTCACTGTAAAATTCAAAATAATAAAACCAAACATGTAAAAGGCTTAATGTCACTCAGAGTGAAAGTCCCAGGATCGATCTCCAGAAACACATCCTCAGGGAAAATCCCTGGTTCAGGAGCTGATTTTTCTCTCTTCCTTTATCTCATCCTTTCCCACACTGTATGTAATCCTCCTTGTTCCTTCCTACACAGAAAACTTTCTGGTGCCTTCCAATGATAAGCCTGCCCTGCTACACTTCATGCTTTGCATCTGCTGCAATACTGCTTGTCATCAAAGTCCCTACCTCATTCAGCATGTCCTGTTTTGAACACTGTCTACAAATTATCAATGAGCTACAGCAATTATGTGAGCAGTGGTACTATTCTCCTTGCACTAAAACATTACTTATATGTACATGAGTACACTACTTTAAGGGGCTTGAACATGTGAATTTAAAAAGCAGTCCCTCAGCCGGGCGTGGTGGTGCATGCCGGTGAACCCAGCACTTGGGAGGCTGAGGCAGAAAGATCTTTGTGAGTTTAAGGCCAACCTGAGCTGCAAAGTGAGCTTAAGGCCAGCCTGAACTGCACAGCAAGACCCTGTCTCAAAAAGACAAAAAAAAAAAAAAAAGCAGTCCCTCATGAACATTGTTCTTTACAGCATCACCTTCATCTTTTCCTGGTTTAAATTAGAAATATATCATCCAATTTCTGGCATTATAGACTATAAGAGCACATTTACTGGTTAGTTTATTCATTTATTGCATTGATCTGGCTGCAAGAAAGGAGTTTTGGTATGGCTGGCAAGGACCCAAATAATGATTTTCATCACAGGAAATGTTAAACAGCATTTTGCAATTTTTATGTGATTTGTATACACCCTATAATGACATCAGGGTTGTGTGGAAGTGGTTAGTAAATTTGGAATTTACCATCATGACAATAAAGCCCAGAGTGGAGAATACTATTTGTGTTTAAGACCTCATATTTCAACTTTTAACAAATTTAGCATAATTAAAAGTCTCAGCCACTTTCCTGTAACTGAAACAAAACAGCCAACAACCTCCACTTAAAGAAGTAGGGTTTATGTTGACTCAGTTTCAGTTCATGTTCTTATTCCAAGGTCAGAACTGCATGGCAAGGTGGGAATGGAGGTGAAGGTACTCAAAGCACGGCAGTCAGAAAGGTGTGGCTGGGACAGCCAAAAATTCTCTCTTCCAGGCCACGACCCTAGTAACCCACTTCCAAAAACCCCCACCTCCTAAGAGCACATACTGATACTGAATTCATCAGTAAATGCATCCACTGAGAGACAGTACAGATAAAAACTATACTACTAGGTGTGTTGCTGGGTGAAAAAAGAACACAAAACACAGCCTGGTCGCACCAACACAGAAACTTGGGTAACTCAGGAGTCTCCCCCAAACCCTCCTGCTCACTGCACAGCATGGTGAGAAGTGGGGCTGCAGGCACTGAGCTGGGAATGTCAGGACTCTTGCCACAGTGAAATCACCTGTCTCATACAGGACGGGATACTTAGCTCCTGGAGGAAGCCTCAGCCCCTTTCTGAAGTCCAAAAGAGACTTAATGTGTACTAGAGAGTGTTGACATATAGGAACACAGATTTCTCAACAGATGCGGTGAAGCCCAAGTCCTGCCAAAAGCTGGTTCTGTTCATCTGTAACAAGAACCTATGCCTCCAACAAAAATTGCACTCTTGTCTTTGCTCACTTGGTCCTGCACAATCACCTTCTTGGGGACTGAGGTCTGTCAGCTCCTTCCCATACAACCAGTCAGTAGAAGCCACAGAACAGTAAGGCTGAGTCAGCTTGGGGTCTCTCAGCAACACTTCATGAGCTTCCGACTTAGCTTCCTGAAAAGGAGGATTCTAGTCCTTGCCAGCAGGTCTGCTTTAACCCTTCATACAACCTAAATTCTTCTTCGCTGATGCAAGGCTGGCCTATGATCTCCCCACTGAACCAGAGGAAAACAAAGATAATACACTATCTGCTTGACCAGAGCCCATATGACAGACTGTAAACAAAATACTTCTAAGCTCAGGGTTCCTCCCAGAATACTGATTGACCTGGGCTACTGGATTGCTGATTTGAAGGAAGATTTGCTTTAAGCTTTACAGGGCTGCTTGTGTTTCCTTACGGTACTCTGTGAGCTCTTTCTATTTTTTGTCCCTGATGATGACATTACAGACCTGCAACTCTACCTCCAGATTCAATGACATATAGAGGAAACCACCAAACTCAATGAAGAATCTGAGTGCAGGCAATGGCAGAACACCTCGGAATACAAGGAAAGTACTAAGGTAGTCAGAGGGCAGAAAACTGAATGAGAAACAAGAATTACACTGCCATACCTTTGCTTTATAACGTAAGCCTCTTTTAAAGTCACTGGCCTTAAGTTCCTATTGCTAAGACCATGGTATTCACCTACTTCAAACCAAAATTGACAAGTTAAATGAGACCAAGATTCTCACTCCACACCTTTAAGTAAGAAGTGACACTGCTTCACTTCTAGGTTTACGCATAAAATAGAAAATATTATGAGATATTATTCATTATTAGAAAACAGAACTGGGAATCTTAGCACAGTAGTAGAGTGCTTGCCTAGCATGCATGAAGCACTGAATTGAACCCTCATACTGGAATAAAGCAAACAAAAATGCTAGATAACTTCTTTTCATATGACAAAATGTACAGACCAACTAATCAAGTGTGAATTATCCACTTTTTCCTATGCATTCCAGATTCCTTCATCATTCTAGTTGAATCTTGTCACAAGATGCTGTGCTTAGGAATATATGTGTTGTGGTTTGTTTTTTTTTTTAAACTATCTCTTAACTCCCCCACACTATGCTTGACATATCTAGTCATGTCTTTCAAAAATACTTAGCATTTCAGAATTTCCTCTCCAAGGGGCTGGGGATTTAGCTCAGCAGCAAAAGCGCCTGCCTGGCAAGCGCAAGGTCGTGAGTTCAGTTCCCAGTACCGGAGAAAAACCAAAAGAAAAAACCAGAATTTCCTCTCCTTTTCAAAAAAAAATGTTAAATGCTCCCGAGGTTTGATCACTTCTTTCAATTTAAGTTACCTATTTGAAGCTCTGTGACGGGGCATATGGTGAAAATTTATGTCTATAGGAAGTGACTTTATTGTAACTTTTCTTCATGGCCTATCAAGCCACAGAAGCTACGAAAACATACACAGACTATTAAATTATAGTCTAGCAGCTGATGCAAGAGATCCTAAGATGCTTCAGATCTCTCAAGTGAAAATTCTGTGTTTTGTATGCTAATATTATGTTCAGAGGCTGCATATCCCTGGTAGCTTCTGGGTAGCATATAAATGAGATGCAGAAAGACAAAGAACTGTTTCACAGGTAAAATTTTAAAAGCAATTTTGCTGGTAGTTATTCAGTGAGTTGAAATACTGAGCCTTCCCACTAAATCTGTGAAAAGGGAAAAGAGAGCTGACAATGAGTTAATCAAAGATAAAGAGCTAACTAAATTTGTACAAAACAAAGTCTTCCTCAAAAACCCTTAAACTATGTTTTATCCATAACTTTAGGGTTGGTTAACCCTGAGATGCATGAAGATTTTGAGATCACCAGATAGAATACTCAAGGTCCACTCTGCTCTTCCACCATACACTGAAATATGCACAAAAGTTAACTGTTGTCCTGAGTCCTATGATTCATTCTAGAAATTAGAAAAGAACAGGAGAGGGGTTGTGAAAAAGTCTCTTTGGCTACACTGGGTAAAAGGTGATACAGGAAGACAAATTTGACTAGCCTAAGATCTAAAAGAGTTCTAGTAGAACTGCACAAGCACACCGGTGAATTCAGACTTTAACTTGAGACAGTATCTGAATTTAGTGGAATTATTAGAGACATAGTTCCTGTCTCCAGAGCTGAAGAGTTTGTTGTAGGTATAGAATCAAACTACAGTACACACTTGCTGAAAGTATTGTGAATAAAATTAGTGCTACTCATTTCTCCTCTTGTGTGACAACTCACACTGTTCATTTCTCATTTCACATTAGTCCCAAATCTGGCAACTCACCAAAGTCCAGGTTAAGTACACCACACTCAACAATTTTCTGGGTTTCCCCCAAAACCTAAGTTTCTTAGAGTGTGCTCTTTAATCAGCAAGCACAAACTCTGCACAGTAAGGCATCTGGCCATAAAGTGATACTTAACCTCATTGCAACAGACACCTGGAAAATTTTTCACAGCATGTATGTAAGCTGAGGGAGACTTGGTTTATTGTGCACCAATGACACTTGTAGGTATAGTCAAATGAATTAAAAAAGATTACCTGCAAGAATATGTAGATGTTAACAATGGCACCATATCCAAAACAAATTGTCCCTGAAAATGTTCACACTGTGTATTATACAAATTCCATCTGAGTATATCAAAAAATATTTGGTTCTCATATTGAACCTTATCTTTTAAGCTCTTGAGTTTTCTCATCACTTCCTTTATTTCCCAGAACTTCCTCAGCCAGCCCATGAAGATATGGCATTTCTGGTGAGTGCTCCAGAGTTCAGTCTCTCTGAGCAATAGAAATAATGGACACAGACTTCCAATAAGGACTTATAAATTAAGGACTAAAATGTCCCAGCAGAGTGGACAGACCGATACAGGCATCCAGTTCTCTATCTGAAGACACAAATGTGCCTTTTGTCTCATTTTAGCTGTGTCAAATGAGAATGCATTAAATTTTTTCTATCAAGTGATTCACCAGGAATGACTATGTCAAATAAAAGTGGAGCTCATGAGGTCATTATGAAAATAAAATAACCTCGTGTACAATATGTATTGCACTTAGGAAATGCATACTTTCTAACGTATGATAATAGAGTATAGATAAAGGCTTCAGAGTTAAAGTGCTTGCAGGACGAGTAATTCCAGTGTGGAAAGGATGATGATCAAGGTTAAAGCAGTTAGAAGGGTTTCCATAACCGGCATAAAGTAAAACTAGAAATGGAAATGTTTTCTCTTCAATCTTGCACATGCTTGGTGTCTGGTGTTCTACCTACTCAGCCTGTGTCTTTTCATTGGTAATTTCCATACTAGCCCCTTGTCTTGGTTATTTAATCCAAACATGGTGACCAGCATGGGGCAGCTCTTTATAATAAGAAGAAAAAAAAAAAAAAAATGAAAACAAAGCAAAGGAAAAAACCCAGCTTATTTTCCCCTTTTCTGAACAGTTCTAATACAAGAACATTTAAATACAGTTATTTAAACATTTAAATACAGTTATTATACAATTAACAAGTGAACAGCAATTATGCAGTTATTAACAGTTATTATACTGTCATTGGGAGAAAATTTGGTTGCTCAGGAAAAAAAGATTAATATCTTTTTACTAAAAGATGAGTATCATCTATCATGATACTAAAAGATGAGTATCATGTTCAATACAGAACTATATGAAGCGTTGAAGGAATGACTCTACCGATTCTACTTGACTTTGAAAGGGAAAATATCTTCATCAACCCAAAGGTAATTGAAGATAAAATGTGCTGAAAAGGCACAGAATATAAGCGAACATGGCTGGGACTTGGATTCTTGAACCTGGTCAACCAATATGGCTTATGTGTTTTGGGGGAAATTTATGTAGCAAAAAGCAAAATTTACAATAAACATTAAGTGTTTCATGTATGTTACTGAACACAGTAAATTATAAATGAGTAGTTATTCACACTAGGTGTCCTGTTTCTGACTGAGCAGTGACTCATACTGCTATCCAGCACCATGACGAACTATTGTACCACATACCACCAGTTTGAAAAATGAGTTAAATATCAAAATTAAAAGCAAGATTTGCACTAAACAATGTTTCCTTTTTCCTTCATTACTAGAGACCTAACATAGGGCCTCATGCACATCAGACAGATTATGTTAGAGTTGAGGTACACCCCAAAATATTTCATACTGAAAAAAGGTCTTGCTTGGTTATCCAGCCTAGCCTTGGTCATTTCAGACTCTTGTCTAAGTTTCCCAAGTAGCTGGCATGAAAGGTGTGCACCTCCAATCCTCAGTGATGCTTATTTTACCTAAGCACTGAAATCCTGGTAAATCATGGTGATTTAAGCATCCCAATCTTCAATAAGCAATGCAGCACATGTCTGTCTTCCTAACAGTCAGGAAGGTGGAAACTATCAAATTTTCTCGCCAGCCTGGGTAACTTAATAAGCTCTAGACTCAAAAAGTAAAAACAAACAAACAAAAAACAATAAACTTGAGGGGATGTAGCTCAGGGTAAAATTCTCCAGTTCACTCCGTGTACAATGAAAAAGATCAAACACCTTAAAATCTTTTATATCGAAGAGAAACCCCTTCCCATTCTACATATCAGTGATGATGTCTGCCCTATTTTTAAACCTACAAAAAAGGCACTTACCTAATTTCCAATTTTGTCTCAAAAATGATTAGGTGAGCTGATCAGTAGCCACAGAAGAAATATTTATGTTACTAAGTTCCCCTCCTTTTTTCAGCCTGTCACCTTTGACCTAATCTCAGAACAGGCCAGCAAAGATTCCTTCATTTATTATCACACTAAGAACAAGCTGACTTCTGGAGAAGTTTACTCTTGTAGCTGCTGATTTTTGCCACCCTCTCAAATCCTCCTATCCCATTTGCTCTTGCGTATTAAAAAAATCCTTTTATTCTATTCATTCAAGTGCCCACTGTACTTAACTATGGGAATTTACCCCTACTTCAGTACTTCTGTCTTTTTCAGACAAGGTTTTACTATGCAGTTCAGGCTGGACTTGAACTCACTTTGTAGCCCAGGCTGGCCTCTAACTCAAAGACATCCTCCTGCCTCAGCCTCCTAAATGCTGGGATTACAAGCAAGCATGGGCAACCATGTTGGGCCAAGTACTTCTTTTACATAAAACACATTTCATTCAGTGTTTCAATTTTAAAAACAATGTCTAGAAAGAGTTCACAGACTGTGTTTGTTTGTTTTTGTTTGGTACCAAGAATCAAACTTAGGATCTTGTGTTTGCCAGGCAGGCACTTGTGCCACTGAGGTATACCCCTGGCCCCCAGACTGTGAAGCAATTATTTCAGAGATGATTCCCCTTTCCCTTTCCACTCATACCAATATCACATGTACACATCCCTGTAGATGCCGCATTTCAAAGCCTTTCTCAGTGTGGGTTTAACAGGCAGCCCCTTCAGGAAGTTCTCTTTAGCAGGAACACTTTTCCCTCCCGTGAAAATACATTAACATGCCCCCATCTTTTTCTGTATTCTATATTCTATGGAAAGCCTCATATAAACAGTCTAAATGTAAAGAATAATTTGTTTTATCAGCATATAAATAAGTTACCTAGCTAGGGAAGAGCATGAATAAGAGTTTGGAAATTAGCCATTTTGATAGGAATTAAAATGAGACTAGAATTACCTAGAAGACGGGACCAACAATGAACTTTCTGCCCAACAGTGAATGGAGACCCTCCCTACTAAAGAGTTGCAGCACTCCCTACTAAGCTCTGAGTTTCTAGGTAACTAAAATACAAACTATCCAGTGTTTCTCTGAAATCTCAGTTTCTTTTTAACAATGCATGCTGAGGAAATGGGACAGCCCGAGTTCAAAGCTGTTGTTTTAAATCCACAGAGGCATCTGTAATTGGACCCTACTAAACAACTGAGTAGTTACTATATTCTGCCTATTTGTAATTAGCTCTGGATTGACTGGCTACAGGGTCACTCATTGGGGACACTTCCAAAAATCAGAGTTATTATAATTATTTCCAATAAAACCTCTCCTAACATCTTTCTTTTGGTTCACGGCATCATTTCTCAGTGTTGTGAGACCACGAGCTGTGTTCCCGCATTAATACATTTGCAAGTAGACGTCTCATGTAAAAAATTAAATTATTTTTTTCATTGTGGAGTATGAAACCCAGGGTTTTCCCCAAACTCCTGCTCTTTGCAGACCGGTGGAGATATAGCTGTGCCTGGGAATGACCAAGAAGGTACTCTGGGGTGGACGGGTGTGGAGGCGCACGCCTGTAATCCCAGAAGTTGGGAGGCTGAGGCAGAAGGATTGCTGCGCGTTTAAGACCAGCCTGAAGTACACAGCGAGACCCTGTCGCAACCCCCTACCTCATGAAAAAGAACAGCAGTGTCACAATAAGGTGTCTGTATGCTCGGGACCCAGAAATGTCCCTGCCTGAGCAAAGGGGAAAATTTTGTAGATGATGATGCAGCACCAAAAAATAGGAAGACCTCGGCGTGTCTGGAGCAAAGCAGGGAGGCGTGCATAGATTCCGATAGCTGTTTCTGACCACTCCCGTCTGGAACGCACCCTATTCCATCCCATCCCCACCTCCCATCCCATAACGTCACCATTGCGTGGCTTGAGGGTCTCCCAGGATACTTCGAATATAGCTCACAGCCAGTAGAAATTACAGCAAAAGGCGTTCTAGTCAGGGGAAAACTCTCAGCAACGCACTCACAGTGAGCACTTCAGCGCCATGACACAGGAAGTGCCCGCCTCCCTCGGCCCACCTGATTGGGTAGTTCAGACAGCCCGCGCTTTAATCGCTGATTGGCTCCTGCTCCATTGCCAGAAAGCGGGGTTGAATGTGAGGAGAGAAAGAAACCTCTAAGAGCGGGGGCGGGCGGGGTTGACTCAAGTGATAGCTTGTAACCCAGGGAATTCCGGAGCAGTCGCTTTCTGTAAAGGTCAATCTCACCTCGCCTGAAGAATGCTTGTATTTAAGGGCTTTACACAGCTGCCCTAGTTTTCTAGGGGACTCTTCCTGAAAATGAGACAAAAATGCTCAGAAGGTTCCAGGGTCAATGTTCTATGGAAAAACCAATCCCCTGATGGTGGAAAACATTATGAATCCAGGCCAGGCTAGGTTAAAACGGAATTGAGGGAGGCCCTGCTGTTAGGAATGAGGTAGTCAATTTCACTACCAAGACTCACATTTTTCTCTCAATCTACTCATTTTTATCCATGAAAATGGATATATGGCCTATAAGAGGAACAGTTATTGTGTAAATGAAGAAATTAGAGTTGCATGACTGCAACATCCTGCAAAAGGTAAAGTTGAAAGAAAAGCAAGCATTCCAACTCCCTCAGACAGCAAGGTCCTGAGTTCAATTCCTGGTACCACAAAAAAAAAAAAAAAGCGGGGGCACCAACTCCCTCAGACAACCTTCACAGTTTATTCATGGTGACAAAAATACTTGAATTCTGAAGATAAACATATTTCCCAGCATGAAGGCCAGGAAGGTTGCTGAAACAGCCCCATATCTGATCTATCTGATCATTTCCTGGTGATGAAGCTGGGCTACAAAAAGACTTTAGACTGTAAGCTCCCCATGGCTTGTTGTGACTCATCATGGATTGAAATTCTCCACCTTTCAACATTAACATTCCTAGAAAAAAATTACATGGAGTCAGGTGACACACTTGTATTAATAACTTGTTTGGTTTGCAAGATGTATGGGATATTAGTAAAGCACACTTCATGATGTGTCTGACTGAGTCATGATGGTATGACCAGAGGGACCAAATCTGGTCCCTGGCCCCTCCCTCTCAGTCTATTTCCCTTCTCTCTGCATCCTGGGTCTCTTAAAGTCGGTGTCTTTGTTCTTTATTAATACTTACCATGGTATTTCTGCATTAGAATAGGACCAAGCAAGACTGCAGTCTCAGAAATAATGAGAAAAAATACACTTTTTCATTTGCTTTGTATGTCAAGAATTTTTCCCTGTGACAAGAGCAACAACAACAACAACAAAAACTTAGTACAATTCCTGTTAGGTATCTATTAACAATAAACTTTCAAATACATCAATTCTTTCTTCAGAAAACTATACAAATGAGTTTTTTTCTGTGTGAATACTCTAAACAGATTTCCTTCCTGTGCACATAATTCAGTTTGACTGCAGCAATTCTTTGCATATCACAATGACTTTTTTCCTCTACAATCTATATAAACAGGGGTGACCCAGTACATATAGACATCTCACCATGAATGCATGCTCAATACCAGCCCATGGCTATAGACACCTGGAATCTTATTGCACAGAATTTTGCAAACTAATGAAGGACTCTTGATTAGCTACCAGCTACACTTCTAGGTGGTAACTCAGAAGAACCCATGAAGAGTATTCCAATGATGTGAAGTTGTGTATGACAATGATTTCTGGGAAAACATTCTAATAATCCTTAATAGATTGACACAATGTAACATCATGACTTTCATCTGCATGTATCCCGAAATACACATGTTGTCTCTTCTATCTGTAAGTTGATTCTCTATGTTACTGTTTTACTAAATCATAAATACACAGGTTTCTGGTCTCATTTATACATAAGCATTTCCAGATGTCTTCTCTCACTCCTTGGCATGGCCTTTCAACATTGCTAAATATCGATGGACACTTGACTTACCTTTTCACACTTTATTGCAATCTGTCATGCTCAGTGTAATAGAATTGGATCCTGATCAGGTGATCAACTATAAAGCAATAAATGGAGACTGACTGGAACTGAGGTTTCTGTGTTTAGGGCTTGGACACTCAAGGATAAGTGCAACCATCATGCACTGTGGGTTACTTCCTCTGACATGTCAGAGATTTCAAATCAGTGGCCCAATGTAAAATTCAATATGCCCTAAAGTTTATACTTTGGGAACAGAATATCTAATGAGACAGTGTTGCCATATGGGACTTCCTAATAGTTGATGTTCTCCTGAATAGAATGATGTTATTAATATGAAAATGGGGTGGGCATGTTATAAAACAGGACCACCTCTTGCTTTCTGTTACACACATAGTTACCCAGCATTCAAGAATATATCATGCAGAAAATGGTCTCACTAGATCTTTGTGATATGCTCTTAGAATTACCAGCCTTAGTATTGTGAAAGGGTATAGTTCCATTCTTCATTAATTATTCCATGTGTGACTCCATGACATAAGATTGAATATTAGACTGGAACACTCGGAGTCTTGATTGGGTAAGAAAGCAATTATTCCCATTCAATATGTCTGAGAGAGCAACTTTGTTGGGAGTGGGAATATGGCAGCAGGTAGAGGTTCAGTGCATAGAAACCCTTTGGGGAGGGATAATAGATTAGAGAATTAAATCTCTCAGGTAGAGTAGATAGTCCAGAGGACAGGGTCTGAGTACCCAATCTGGAGACACACATGCACTTTGGTGTCTCTCTCTCTCTCTCTCTCTCTCTCTCTCTCTCTCTCTCTCTCTCTCTCTCTTTTTCCGTCTCTGTAAAGTTGGGGCATTATTAAATTTATCTAGCTTCAGCTTTCATCAGAAAAACCAGGGACACTTAGAATGCACCGCAGAAGTTCCTTGTAATGATTCAAGAATCTCATGTGCAGACCAGGTCCTAAGTGCTGGAAGCACTTACTTTCTCAATCTGTGATTACAGGGCATTGAATACAGGCTTGGAACTTTGACACTGTTGCTAGAGGAATAATTCTGGCCTTCAGCACACATATTTTTACCAGACCATAAACATGTAGAAGGTCATCAGAGGTGAAACAGTTCCCATGAAATCTCATGGTTTATTATGAACGGAGAGAGGAAGAGAAAAGCCATGTGATAGAACTACAGTAAAGAGTGGCTCAGATACAAAAAACAAAACAACAACAACACTAAAAAATCTAAAAGAGAAACTTTGTTAACATAGTGTTGCAACATTGGAATTTTCACCAATATCTGACAAACACAGACTGTGCAAAATAACAGGATTTTGGGGTATGACCTTCTAGTGGAATAAAGTGGGTGGTAAAATGGTGAGTTTCTAACATGTGCTACCATTTCATGTAAAGGAATATCTTTGTGTGGCTTTTCTCTGTTCATGTGGATCCCAACTTCAAATTTCTGGAGCCATGTACATGTGACTCCATGCTGTCCCAGGTTGTGGCCTTGATATTATTCAATAAAAATGACATTTATACTTGTGAAGTTCTTCCACAAATCCATATCTATGAGTAAACTTCAGGCAAATATGAACTAAGAAACACTCAGAACAAAGGCTGAAAAGGTCTGCTTCAACTTTTAAAGTTGAGCTCTTAGGGGGAGCACTACTGATGTGGTGACTGATCCATCTGATTGTACAAACTAGCTTTGTCTCCTACGAGCTAAGTTCTGTATCTGCAATGGCAACCCAAAGTGCAAAGTCCTTGCAGAAAAGATTCAGGTACTGAAATATAACAGTAGTGCTGAGGAAATTGATGGACAGACATCCTCTGAAACCAGGGTCACAGATGGTGTCTTCATTCATAACTATGCCCTCACAGTGACCATGCATTGGATCCAACTCACACCGTGATCCTTGGCAGAAGGCAAAGCAAACTGTTATGAATAAACAGAGGATAACAGGTCCTCTCATTGGCCACACTGCAAACTGGGCAAAGGACCACTGAGAAAGGAAGAAGTCTGTGGTAGACAAATATGGAGTAGATAGAACTGGATTTGACTTACTGATGTTGCTGGGAGCTCTCTGAGTGCTGAGAGTGACTTACAGCTTAACTCTCACCTTTCCTTACCTTACACTAATGTTTTATTTTAGTAGATTTTGTGGCTTGTATCTAAAATATTTCACAAAGCCTCATATAGATGGGGCAATTGGAAAGTGAAGCATTATGGGGATTATAGGTGACTTGTCTTTAGGAGGAGAAGTGTAATCAGAAGAGGTGGCTCACTGGGAATATGGGCTGGCAGTGTCTATCACCTCATTGCTCCTTGATCTCTCTCTGCTTCCAGTAACATGTCTCAGCCATGCCCCTCTGCCATGCTACCCTGCCTTGGAGCCATTCAACTATAGACTGAAACCAATTCAAACTAGGAGTCAAAATAAATCTTTCCTCCTTAGAGCTGTGGGTGTTAGGTGCTGTGTCCCAGTGATTAAAATAACTAAGACAGTAGGCAACTCTGAAATGTATTATACTCCTTGAGTGTCAATGCTGATACTCCCTGGGAAGATAAAGGAAACTGGGCTGATTTTGTGTTTCTTAAGACTTCTACAAACATTTTATTTTACTTTCTCGTCCCTTGTAAACTGAATGGATTGTCAAGGAATTTCTTCACTATTATGGTTTGAGTGAGTAGAAGACATATCAGATGAGAGAACGAGAGAGAAATGCTGTTCCCCAGACTAATTGTCCCAGGATCAAAGTGCATAGTCTGAGACCAGAGAGGAGGAAACAAATCAACCTCTCAGATACACTTTTGAATGTCATGCATTGAATATACAAGCTGCTTCATCACAAGTAGGATCACCTACATGAGTGCCGCAAAAACAAGATGGTTACTCCTTACATTCATCTTATTAACCTGACAATCTAGGAGAGCAATCTGAGAACCCTGAAATGTGGAAAGTTCAGTAGGATGGACAGTGAGGAAGCAGAACAGCATTCACCCTGCAGGGAGGTCAGAGGAGTATGGAACACAGGGACTCAACCCCATTTGAATTCAGCCCAGGAGTAAGTGTGGGAGACTGGAATGGGGAACAGTTTCTATTACTGGTGGAACTTCCTTTCTCTTCCTGCAGCTTTCTCTGCCCCAGTCCCTCAGGGACTCCTCCTGGCTCTGACCCTCAAGGGGAGATGTTTTACGGCAAGTGTCTGTCTCACAGAGGTGAGTGTCATGAAGCAAGGAAGGCTGGTTGCTTCTATCTCTGCATCAGATCTGGGCCCCAGGAGTTCAGGACAGCCCCAGTGCCTTTTAGGGAACTGATCCCCTAGGAGCCATTTTACAATGCTCAGCCACCCATATACTCAGACTCATCCAAAACTATGCCTCAAGTGGGCTTAGTAATGGCTTGAGATGGTAGCTGACCTTTGTGTTAGTAACTTGGTACTGATTTTATGGTCATGTAGAACTCATGAGCACTTAGATCATGAAGGCTTTCACACAGATTTCAGAAAATGGCCTGGAAAACCAGGCAATGTGTCCTTGAGAGGAAAGTGTATGGAGTGTGAGAATGAAACTGAAAGTGAGTGGAGCACTGAGGACATTGGAAAAATTGGGAACATGGAACATCTGAGAAAAGCTCTGGCAGTGAGAAAATTCAGCACTAGAGAATAGTACCAAGACCTGCCAATGGCAATGCTGTTGAGGTGCGGCTCACCAAGCTCCGGAGGTCACATCTCATAGACATCACTTGTTCTGGGTGCTGGATGGGCACAGAACTACAAAATGTATCTGCCTTTCAGGGTTTGAGTTTGTGTCCTGTTTCTTTCTATCTTCCTATTTTTCTCCCTTGTGGGATGGAAAAGTTTACCCTGTGCCATAGTCTATCAACAGTGTTTAAATATAGGAGTCTCTGAAATTAAGAAATGAGATAGCACAAAGAAGCCACCATTTCAAATACTGAGGAGGAAATACCTAAGTTTTACAGTGCTGATGCCTCCCTCCATGGGCTCTGAATCACTGAACCTCCTCGGTCTCCTCCGTCCTGCTCAATCCTTCCATGCTGTTTTATCATATGAAGGAGTCTGGCCTGGACATCACCAGAGTGCACCCTGCTCCCCTCTCCTCATGGATATTTAGAAGTAAACATGCCTTGAACTGGCCTCTCAATTTTAGCAGACTTGGGAAACCATCAGGGAATTTCCCTATCTCACCCTGTAAAATGATTTCTCCATTGTAAGGAAAGCATTAACTACTCATCTCTCAAGCCCCACCTTCCTGCCTGGGAATGAATGTCTGCACCATCCTTTCCATCATCCTCCTGAAAAAAGGAAAGATATTGGAGAGTGATCTGCTGACAAGAGCCTAAGGTGGATTTGAAGGAGAGGAAAAGGAGTAGAATCTGATTACCAGATGGGTGTTGAGGTAAAGTTTTAGGGACACAATCTCTGTAGACAAGTTGAAAATTATGGACATTCTCTAAAGGTATCATCCATGGTGATGTAGAGTTTAAATTGGAAATGTCCTCTTTAGATGTAGAAGGAGTTTTGAACTTGAAACATGAAAAACCAATTATTATAAGCACAAGTATCATTCAGAGAATGGTCATTGAAAATGGATTGCTTCTTTTTTTTTTTGGTTTTTCTCCGGTACCGGGAACTGAACTCCCGACCTTGCGCTTGCCAGGCAGGCACTTTTGCCGCTGAGCAAAATCCCCAGCCCCGAATTGCTTCTTTATTGCAAATGCTTTGAGTTATCTTTGTAAGAAAAGCATAGTACATAAACAAATTTTTCCTGTCTCTGATCTGGAATAGGAATGTCTTATGTCCAGGATGTCCTAGAGTGTGAACCAGGACTGGACACACAAAACAACAGTATTGTGGCAGTAAAAAGAGCTCTTGGTGGAACAAGGAAACCACTCAGAGGACAGGGAGCCAGGAAAGAAAGCAGGGAACAGGACCCAGGGAGCAGGACACAGAGTCTGAGTGGATGAAGTGAGTTGCACTGGGAGCTGTGTGGGAGGAAGAACTTGTAAAGGTGACTCAGGCAGGTGAGATCATCCTTCAGCATCCTTTCAAATCTCCATTTAGAGCAAATGAATTCTCAGTACAGACTTAAACACTGCTTGAGTTTCAGAGAATAAATACTTCACAGGGCACAGAAAGACAAAGGGCAAAGTAACCTCAATCAATTACAATTTCTAAAAAGAGCACAATTTATATGCAAATTATTATACAGATTCAAATTCCTCTATGGGTCTGGTAGCTCACAGCTAGCTCTCTTTACACAAGGCTGAAGAGACAAGAGTTTGGTTAAGAAGATGAGACTGTTGGGTCTTCTCCTGTGCCTGGTGATGACTCCACAAGGTACTGCTGATGTCTGATATTGGTTCAATTTGGGTTTTTTGGTTTGGTTTGGTTTGGTTTGGTTTTGTTATGCGGTACTGGGTATCAAACTCAGGACCTTGTGCTTGCCAGGCAGGCACTTATGCCACTGAGCTGTATCCCCAACCCCTATTGGTTCAATTTGGAAGACTAAAATGCAAATGAATGACAGTGATGCTCCTTGTCCCCAGGTGTCCCTTCTCAGGTACAGTTGCAGGAGACAGGGCTTGCCATGCTGAAGCCCTTGCAAATCCTGTCCCTCATCTGCATGGTCTCTGGTTACTCCATCACAGTGCAGAGTGCTGCCTGCTGCCACTGGGTTTGGTGGGCCTCAGGGCGTGGAGTGGGTGGCTGCCATATGTACTGAAGGCGATACTTTACAGCCCATCCTTCAGAGGCTGGTCACCATCTCCAGGGACACAGCCAAGAGAATAAAATCCAACTATAAATAAATTATTTAAAAAGACAATTTGATGATTTCTGTGTTTAATGTATACAGTTATATATGGGAGGGAGAGTAAGATTTAAGTTTTTAAGTGTTTCATCCATCGCTAAGCCTAAGCTATCTCTGTCCTGCCTCTATTCCACATTTTTTTGAGATAGGGTCCACCTTGTAGTTCCTGCTGGCCTTGAACTCCCTTATGTAGCCCAACCTGAACTCCAGCTCTCAGCTATCCTCCTGCATCAGCCTCCTGAGTGCTGGAATAAAGGTGTGGAACACCCCCACCAGCCACGGGTTGCCTCTATTTTAAGTATGAAAATTGATGATGAAAAGGAAATATCACTGAGATATCTTTTTCCTTGGAGAAAAGTTCAACAAGTTGCCTGCGTGTCCTCAGGTCCAGTCCTGGTGACCACAGAAGAATCATTTTTGCCTTCAAAAAATAACATTTTAACATGTGTGAAGGTGAGGATATATTTTACTATTGAGTCAAATTTTTTTTTTTTTTTGCTGGTACCAGCAATTGAACTCACAACCTCAAGCTTGCCAGGCAGGCACTCTGCCACTGAGCTAAATCCCCAGCCCTAAATTTTTAATTCATAGACGTAAAAGATAAGTATAGACTCATGGATTCAGACTCCTAGGAATATGCAATATGGATAGAACGTTTCAGATCCTGACAAGAAATCAGACTCGTCCACGTTCTGCACCTGTCCTGCGCTGATACTGAACTCATTATGTTCTCTGCACACCCTGCTCATTATGTTCTCTGCACACCCTGCTCATCCTGATCATCACAGCAGGGAGGTTTGTATCTGGGCTCACACTGATGTTGCCTCCCTGTGTCTCTCACACAGTAGTACACAGTTGTGTCCTTGACTTTCATGGTGTTCATTTGCAGAAACATTGTTCTTTTGACGTCATTCCTGGAGATTATGAATCTGCCTTTCACGGATGTAGTGTAGCCTGTTGTGTAACTATTCCCCTTGTTTCCAATAAGACCAACTCAGTCTAGGCCCTATCCTGGAACCTGGCAGACCCAGTTCATCCAGTTATCACTGAAGCTGAATCCAGAGGATGCACCATGCCTCCTCCAGACTCCACAAACTGCACCTCAACCCTGATATCTGCAAACACAGAGACATCCCACTCAGGAAACTGTCACATATGTCCACTCTTTATCCCACTGCTATTCAGGCACATACCACCTCTTTTTCTTCATTAGTTACCTTTCAAAACAGCAACAAGGAAAATCTAGCTCAGCACAAGCTCCATGGTGAGACATCTGTGCTCAGTTCTGATCACCAAATCAGAACAGCTGGGCATCCAGGGCTGGACTCCTCTCCAGAGCTGCAGGGTGAGGGCTGGGCTGGTTTTCATCAGCTGAGAGAGGCCCTATTTGCATGTCCTCCTGCTATATAAATAGCTCTGTGGGTTAGAAGAAGCAAAGTTTCAATACCCTGATTAGATGTAAGTTTGAAGGTCAAGTACGATGAAAATAATAAAGTTTAGATAAAATACAAATTTTATGTAACTTTTTAGGCTCTTCACTTATAATTCATAATTATTTTACAGATTCGAAATATATGTGATAAAAGTGCCACTGTTGCCTCCATTGTACAAATGTAGAATTCCTCACAGAATCACGAGTGAGTGGTTCAGTGGGATGGAGAGTTCATATCCGGTGTAAGTACAGTGGACCCAAGTCCTACCTCATAATCTCTAGGGCAGAGCTGGACATGGTAGTGAGATTCACAGAACCTGTATTAAAATGTGCTTTAATTTGCCTTCATTCTCTTGTTCTCTGTGCTTCATGGAAGCATCAACCTGGGCACATCAGGGTCACACTGCACTGAGGAAGGTTGTTGGTCACCAGTGACCCTGTCCTGATTCAGCTCAGATGAAGGAAGTTTACACAGATCTATCAAACACAAATTGTTGCTACAATTTTTTGTGTGTCCAAAGTACATAATTTTGGTCCAAAAAATATAATATAGTGTCTTTAAATAATATCTATATCTGTCTGTCATCTATTTATCTATTGAGTTATCTATGTAATCTATGTATATGTTATCTATTTATCTACCGACATCTCTACAATCATTTTTCTCAACTATCAAATACTCACTCTATAATACCAGAACCACCTAATTTAGTCTGTGCCCATTCAAATACATTTTTACTTCTCTAGTAGCTCCTATTTGAATTATCAAGGTGAATCTTATGTAATATTTATCATAATTCAGAACATGATCCCTAGCGAATATGTCTTTATCAAATAGTTTCTCTTATTGAAACTACTGTATTATATATTGAAGGACTGTGATGTAGTTGGACTTGTTCATGTAGAACTTTGACATTATTTTGAGTACTAGGTCTATTCCCACTTAGATGCCAATTATTTTTCATTCTGTGGACTTGAGCAATAGTTCATGCTTCTGTCTCTCATCTGTGAAACCATCATGCGTGCAAGAAGACCATACGCTTCCCTGAGGGTCAACTTTGTAGAATATCAATGATATTCAGTGATATCATAGTGACACAGATGGCATTCATATGAGTTACTCAATTTTATCTGGTTTGTTCCTGGGGAATATGACTAATAAGCATACGCCAGACTTTGTGTTATTCTCCTGATAGCCATAGATGTCTCCCTTGGGAGCTATTGTTTCTTCAAGGTTTTAAATATTAGCAACTGATCCAATGAGAAATAACTAAATGAAAGTGGTCAAAGAACTTTGTTTTTAACTGAGCTCATATAGTAGGCCCCTACAGAACAGACCAAACCAAAAAAAAAAAAAAAAAAAAAAATTCATGATAAATATCACCTAATCACATGTAAACCTCAGGAAAGCAGATCTAAAAAGAGACCAGTTCTTTCTTAAAACAAAGAATTTGATGTTGCCCTAGGCTGGGCAAAACCCCAGACATTTTCAGGAAGCCCGGTGAGTCTGGGCTCTGCCTCCCTGATCAGCATGCAAGGCAGGAAAAGCCTCAGACACCCTCTGGGGCCTCGGTGGCTACCTGCCACACCCATAGTGTGTGGGCCCAGGCTAGGCTGAACCCCAGACATCTTCAGAAAGCTTGGTGAGTGGCAGCTTTGCATCCCTGACCAGCATGCAAGGTAGGCAAAACCTCAGGTACACTCTGTGGCCTAGGAGGCTCCCCACCACACCCATAGTGTGTCTTTCGGGGCTGGGCCGAATGTCAGACACCTTTAGGAACCTGGTGAGCCACTCTGGTGCCCCCCCCACTAGGGTGTGAGGCACATGGATCCCTGGACAACTTCTGGGGCCTTGGTGGTCACTGCCAGAACAACTCACACTCCTCTGGTAGCTCAGCTGAAATCTAAGCATAGTCAGCAGCCTTGGGGAGCTCACCCTCACCCTTCCCCTTCCACTGTGGGAAGCAGGCTCTGTCCTGGGCAATATCTGAAGCCTCGGTGAACTTGACCTGCATCCCCCGCTACTCTTGTGGAAAGCTGGGCCAAACCCCAGACAGTCTCAGGAACGCTGGCCAACCTCCCCTACCCTTCCCACACACTCCTGGGAGCCAACTGAATGAAAGAAAGGTCGAGAGCATCTGGGACGCCACCTTGGCACCATTCACCAGCATAGGACCTACACTGAGCACTGGGGATCTTCAGACTCTTGCCCTGCCACTCACACACAATCAGGACAGTGAGACTGTACTACAGGGAGTCTCTGGTTCTTCAAAAATGACAAAATGAAGGAGCAAAATGCAATCCCAGACCTGTACACCACACAAAACAAGTCCAGAAGGCATCAACACAGAATAGCCTGGAAGCCATACACCTGAAATTTCTGAAATGATAGCAACTGAAGTAAAGAAACAACTCCATCAGGCCGCAGAAGACATCAGATCGGAAACAATGACTCAGGTGAGAAAAGAAATGACAACAGTAATGAAAGAAATGTCCAGCATATCCAAAATGACATGGACAAGAAAATAGAAGAGCATAGACAATTCATGAAACCTTTAGGGAACAATATAGAAAAGAACTAGAAGGTATGAAACAGATGCAAACAGATATCCAGTAACTTAAAAATTCCATTGAAAGCTTGCAAAGCCACCTGAATGAAGCTGAAGATAGACTTTCAGACCTTGAAGACAGCATTACCACTAATGAACGTGAAAGGAGGGATCTCTTAAAAGAGGCTATTTTTCTTCCAGTGAATTTGTTTGGCCCCTTTATCAAAGATTAGGTGGCTGAGTGTGTTTTTGGTTGTGGCTATTTCTTCCAGTCTGTTCCATTGATCCTCAGATCTGTTTTTTAGCCAGTACCAGGTTGATCTTATTACAGTAGCTTTGTAGTATAATTTCAGGTCAGGGATTGTGATTCCACCTGACTTGTCCTTGTTGCCCAGGATTGCTTTTGCTATTCTGGGTCTCTTCTGGTTCCAGATGAATTTAAGGCATGTTTTCTTGAGATCTGTGAGGTATGCTAATGATAGTTTAATGGGAATTGCTTTGAATCTGCACAGCAATTTTGGGAGGATGGCCATTTTCACAATGTTGATTCTTCCTATCCAGGAGCAAGGAATACTTTTCCATTTACTGAAATCTTCTTTGGTCTCTTTTTTTAGAGTACTTTAGTTTTCATTGAATAGATCTTTGATTTCTTTTGTTAGATTGATTCCTAAACATTTCAATTTCTTGGATATTATTGTGAAAGGTATGGTTTCCTTAATTTCTCTCTGTTTGTTGTTTATGTACAGGAATGCTATCAATTTTGGGGTGTTGACTTTGTACCCAGCTATACTGCTGAATTTGTTGATTAATTCAAGGAGTCTTCTTGTGGCGTTTTTGGGGTCTTCCATATAAAGTATCATGTCATCTGCAAATAGTGATAGTTTTACTTCTTCCTTTCATATTCTTATTCCTTTTATTTCTCTCTCTTGTCTAATTGCTGTGGCTAGTGTTTCCAGAACTACAATGAATAGGAGTGGTGATGATGGACATCCTTGTGTGGTTTCTGATTTTAGAATGAAAGCTTTCAGTTTTTGACCAGTTAGTATGGTGTTAACTGTTGGTCTCTCATAGATAGGTTTTATCAGATTAAGGCAATTATCATCTGTTTTAATTTTCTGTAGGGTTTTTTATCATGAAGGGGCATTGGACTTTGTCAAATACTTTTTCTGCATCTATTGAGACGATCATGTGATTTTTGTCTTTGGTTCTGTTGATATGGTGTATTACATTTATTGATTTGCATAAGTTGAACCATCCCTACATCCCTGAGATGAATTCCATTGGGTCATGGTGAATAATATTCTTGGTAATTTGTTCCATTCTGTTAGCCATTACCTTACTGATGATTTTTTCATGCATGTTCATTAGGAGATTGACTAGTATTTTGGTTGGGTTCTTCTCTCGTTTTGGAATCAGGGTTATACTTGAATATCATTGATTTCTTTTCTCTGTCAGGCATTTACGTTTTCCATGCTTTTTCTGAGCTCCTCTATTTTTATCTGTGTCTGCTTTAATGTCTTTCATTTTGATCATCATTTCTCTTTGCACCTTACAGATTATTTTCTTTTCTAGCCTCTTCCTTGTATTTTTTCACTCCTACTGCCCTCATTTCAGAATGTTCCAGTGGTTGGCTTCCAATTTCCTCTATTTCTTTGTGCTATGAACTTTCCCAGAGTTGGCTGGGCATTTGGGTTGCATTTTGCTTCTTCATCTTGTCATTTTTTAGTTTTTCTTTTGTGTTCTGTAGTTATGCTTGTAGTTTTCTCATATGAGACACTTTATCCCTGGTATCTAGATGCAGAGAAGAAAGCTGGGGAGTGAGGACTCCCTCTCAGTCTCTGGGTCACCTCTGTGTGAACATCATATGACCTGACCCTGGAGTACATTTAATACAGTTCATTTATGAAGAATCACTTCCAAAGAAAATAAAAAGTATTTTATTAGTTAAACTTTAATTCATTTATTTTTATCCATGGTTTTTATTTGAATCTTTTTGAAAACCAAACACATCTTGCATTACCCAAAGGGAGACTGTGACTTTTCCTAAGTCAGGTGACTTTGGAATTTTAGTCATCATCATCTAAAAATTTATATAGGCAGGTGTTGTTGTACACCCTTGAAATGCCAGCACTCAGGAGGTGGAGGCAGGAGAACTGCTGTGACTTCAAAGAAGTCTACATGAGTTTTTCTCTCTTTGTCTGTTACACAGTAATACAGAGCAGTATCAACAGTGTTGTCACAGCATTAAGCTACAGATAATAATAATAATAATAACTATGCTATTATTATTATTATTATAACAATAATAATGTAAATATGTGAAAGCCAATTTGCTAAATTTATCACCATGAAGGGCAAATGTACAACGAAGGAATAAATGTTTCACGTTAGGGAATTAAATCCTCATTCCTCTCCAGAAGGTCAGAGACCACACAGTTCTCTCCTCTCCTGGGCCACCTCAGGAGACCTGGTCCCCAGGCTCAGCTCCAGCACTATGTGGCACTCTAAACTCAGGGGAGCAGGGAAGAGAAACAGCTGAACTGGTCTCCGGAATACCACACAGAAGCCCTTGGTGTGCTCTTTCTGTGCACTAGGGCCTGCTCTTCCTCCAAGGAACTTCGTAATTAGCCTTATTTCCATTCCTCTCTCTCTCTTTTCCTCTCTCTCTCTCACACACACAAGTTCCCATAGACTTATGCATTTCATTTATGAAAAATACATTTAAATTGTAATACCCATATTTTCAAAAAAGTCATTTTTCTTTGTCAGAGCTCTCAATTTATTTATTGTGTTTCAGTACTTCTGCAATTACTGATCAGTCATCTGAGTATGACTTTCCATAAAATATGATATGATTTCATCAAAGTAAATAATGTCCCTCTCCTGGTAACAGTTTCCTGTGAATCAGAAATGCATTGACCAGAAGGAAGTTACTCACACTTCTTACTCCTTCATATTCATGGTTTCTGAAGGAAGAGCTGAGGTGATGTCCTCACACTGAGATCACTGCCTCTCTAAAGTGACCATGGGCCTCATGATCCAGTTCATCTTGCAAACCTAAGAAATCCTCGATCTTTTTATCCTTCTTTGCTTCTCACCTGAGACCAGCATAACACTGACCTGTCCTGTGTCTGGCATTTCCTGTCCCTGGTGTGATGTCCCATGTGCACTTACAACATCAGGCCAGGGTAGGCAAACTTCCAGTAACACACCATTACCTGGAATTCAGCCAGCTCTTCACAGTTGCCCATGTAATTTCTCCTTCCTGGTAGGTCCTTGAAATCACTGATACTTTCTTATGTGTATCCTGTTGTATCTTTTTTATGTCTTTTCAGTTTTAACGATGAACATTGATGTGTATTTTTTTTTTCACTTTGGTGGATCAGAAACTTCACTGTAGCAACAGGTTAAAGTTGACCTCTAAAGTTGTGTATGGCTCCTGCTCCAAACTCATAAGAAGCTAAAAACTCATTTATGGCATCCAGAAAAAGAAAAGGAAAAACCATTAAATTTATGATACTTTTTTAAAATTTCATTTTATTTTACTTTTGGTACCAGGAATTGAACTCAGGACTTTGAGCTTGCTAGGCAGGCGCTTATGCTGCTGAGCTACATCCCCAGCCCTGAAAACCCATTAAATTTGAATATCACCATGTTATATTTGACCCACAAGAGTTGTTATATTGCAGGGAGGTAGATCACCTTGCAAAATGGAGGACAGGAGGATCCAGCATCACTGGTGACATTTACTTCCCTGGTATAAAAATCACTAGAGGCACAAAGTGGAGGAAACCACGACATGGTGATGATGGATGGCTGGTTGACACCAGAGGACCACAGTGAGGGTGAGAGGCCCTTGGGTCACAAAACCTACAGATTCCCCCAGAGTCCTTCAGAGTCTAAATGTGCAGATCCAGACAGCCCCTCAGGTCTCTCACAGGAGGAAGGCAGGACTGATCAATTATAAATGTACCTAGTGTCCTCTCCAGACTCTTAGCAAAAAGGCTTTTGTTCTGGCTTGTATCTACATGTCCCCTAAAGCCTTATTTTCTCACAGATGGGGAGTTTCAAAGTTCACTATGCATGATACTTAGATTAATGGTGTGATGCTTGAATTAGAGGCTAGATAAGGGAAGGCACTTCCTGGGTTGGGTTGCACCACTCAGAATGCTGGTAGCCTGGATGGGGTGAAAGGAAGAGGGAGACTTGTTGCTGCTTGCCTCCTTCTACCTGCCCTGCCATGCCATGGACATTTTCACCTCTGTGATGCCCCTCCCCCATGCCATCTTGCTTTGAACCAGCTGGCTGTGGACTGGAACTTCTTTAAACTTTGAGCTAAAAAACACTTTCCTCCTTTAACTTTCATGTCAGGTGTTTTGTCTTTTCAACAACAATGGTAGCCAAGATAGCTTTCAAAGAAAACATTCATGGTGGATACTGAGTTATGTTGCCCATTTCAAAAATTTCATTTACTAATTTCAGAAATCCATGTGAATGTCACCTCTTCCAATACCCACATATCCTTATATAAATAATTTAAATGAAGTATAGGGAGAAATGGGCATGGCAGTCTCTTCTGCAAAATACTCTCTGTCTTTGTGCCTGCAAGACAGGAACAGAAGTTTTCTCCTCCCAAAATACAGTGATGTGACAGTCATATCACAGCTTTCTACATTTCCACTCAGTAATAGAGAAGATCGGACTTAGAAAAGGGTCAGCATCCTGAACCAATCAGAATCCCAGTGAGCAGACACCTTTAGCTTATCATTTGGCCCAAGACTGCAGTACTTGGGTTTATGACTCTGTCATCAAAGCAAACTTCCTTTACATTACATGGTAGCACATGTTAGAAACTCACCACTTTATCACCCTCACTTTTCCGTTGAGTCATAACACCCACATTCTCTGTTATTTTGCCTGGTCTGTGTTTGTCTCATATTCATGAAAATTCCACTGTTACTACTCTATGTTATCAAAGTTTCTTTTTTGTGTTGTTTTTTTGTTGTTGTTGTTGTTGTTGTTTGTATCTGAACCACTGTTTAGTGGAGTTCTGTCGTGGCTTATCTTCTCTTCTGTCCATTCATAATAAAACATGAGATTTTATGGGATCTGTTTCACCTTTGTTGCCTGCTACATGTTTATGGTCTGGTTTAAAATATGTATGCTGAAGGCCGATATCAAAGATCCAAGCCTGTATTCAATGCCCTGTAATCATAGAATCAGAAAGTAAGTGCTTCCAAAACACAGGACCTTGTTTGTACATTAGATTGTTGAATCATCATAAGGAATTTCTGAGGTACGTTTGGATTGTCCATGGTTTTTCTGATGAAAGCTGAAGCTAGATACATTTAATAACACCCCAAATTTACATAGCTAGAGAGAGACTAAAGTGCATATGTGTCTCTAGATTGGGTACTCAGACTCTGTCCTCTGGACTGTCTACTCTTCCTGAGAGATTTAATTCTCTAAGATACTATCCCTCCCCAGAGGGTTTCTCTGAACTCAATCTTTCTCCCTACCTCAATTAATTTCCCATAGGAAATCATTCACCATTTGATATTATGTTGTCCACAATCTCAATCTGCTGCCATATTTCCTTTACCAACACAGATGCTGTATCAGACTTAATGAATGGAAATAATTGCTTTCTTATCTAATCAAAACTATGAGTGTTCCAGTCTATTATTCTTTCCTGTATCACCGTATCACACATGGGATACTTAACAAAGGAAGGAAATACACACTTTACAATACTGAGACTGGAAAGTATAAGAGCATCACACAAAAAAATTAATGAGATCATTTTCTGCATGATATATTGTTGAATGTCAGGTAACTATGTGTGTAACAAAAAGCACAAGTGAGTACTGTTTTATAAGATGCCCACCCCAGTCATAAGTCCATCATTTTCCTTTAATAAGATCATTCCTTTCAGGAGAGGAATGAATTCATCTGCCCATCAACTATTTGGGGGTGTCATAGCTCAACAATGTTTTGTTAGATGTTCTGTTCCTAAAATGTAAACTATAGAGGGCATACTGAATTTCACATTGGGCTACTGATTTAAAATCTCTGATATGAGCCAGGAAGCAACCCACAGTGCATGGATGTCTACATTTGCCCTTGAGGGTCCATGCCCTAGACTCAGAAACCACAGTTCCAGTCAGTCTCCATTTATTGCTTTATTGTTGGTTACCTGATCAGGATCCAATTTTCACTATGCAACATTTTATTCATGTAAATGAAATGATTCTTAGTATATCACATGCCAAAAATAACATTGGTAACAGTGATAAACTGGTTGAAAGACCGAGGGTGTGCTGGCAGTGTTTTACTCATCATAGAGTCTTGTGTAGTAAACGGTTCTGCAGAGATTGAAGGACTCTGAGCATCCTTTCATGATAAGTGAATAGAATGTAATACCACTTTGTTTATTGTGGCATCTTTATTAGACTTTGGTAAACAAAAAATATTTTGTAGAAGAATATTTTAGGAAGTGTATTATTATATGGAGCATAATGGGAGAGAAGAACTGGAGTCAATTCTAGCACACATAACATGTCTCTCAGTACTCTCCACTGAATCATTTATCTGAAATTCAACCCTTTTCTGCCTCTCTTCGGTCCATCTCAGGCTCATTAGCCATGGCTCTTTAATCTTTCCTTTGTGCTCTGGTTTTTCTCCCTACCTCAATTAATTTCCCATAGGAAATCATTCAACATTTGATATTATGTTGTCCACAATCTACTCACACATTTATCCTTACCCCTATTATGAAGTGCATAGGTCTATGGTCATTGGCATTTGGATTGAAATGTTAAAATACAAAAAAAGGTTCTGCCTCATCTCTATCACCCCTGAAAACATGCTGAGATTCTAGCACAGTAAGTATTGTAGAATAAATAGTGGAGTGCTGTATTAAATGTGATAGCAGTTGAAAATACAGGGAAAAATTGTTTTGCTTGACAGAGTGAAGACACAGTACATGCTACATGATCTGTAAAACCTCTCTTGATGTGATCACATCCTGAATATTTCACAGTATGAAAAGTAGCACATAGCAAACATCACTATATAAATGTACAAAGCTGTCTCCACATTAATGCTGATGCCCACAACTAAAGACTCTGGAACATACACAAGGAAAAGACCACAACTCAGAGAAGCTGCCAGTCAGATGTGCTTTCAAGTGGGGGGCAAGAATTTCACTTTTTATGAAAGCCCATGTGTCAGATCACTTCCTAAACTGCCTTAGTTTTTATTGGTGTGGGTTAGGTGAGGTTGACCAAATGACTACTCTGATGTATGAGATGAGATTAAGTTCTATTTGGGATTTGAAGTATGCAAAGAAGCAAACACCTGAGTTGGTGGAAAAGGATAACATGTACTGAGACATTTTATTAGTTACTTTACTGTTGCTGGAAAACAATACCTGAAACCCACAAGTTAAAGAAGGAAAGATTTACTTTGTTTCACAGTTTCTAGAAGCTTTTGTCATGGCTCCAAGGGAGGGTGGAATAGAGGAGAGTCATCACAAAGGACAAAGTGATCATGGTATGGAAAGTCAGATACAAGGGCAGATAAAGAGAGGAGGAGAAGTATATACCTTTCAGGGCCACACCAACAATGACCCCCTCTTCTTACAGGCTTCACCTCCAAACATCATTTTCAGCTATAAGCGCATCAAAGGACCGGTCCACTGATAAGTATCACAGAACTGTGATCACATTGCCTCCCAAATGCCCTACCTATGAGCACCCCAGGCACTGGGGAACATCAAGATATAAACTATAACAGACATTGAAAATTTTTTTTCTTTGGCCAAATAATATCTGTCCTTTTTCCAGAAAAGAAATCTCATGGAAAATACTAGCTTAATTTTGAAGATCGTGTACAGATTTTCCATCAGTATCAATCATTAAATATTGTATAGCATGAACAAAGCAGAATGAGGTGTGTTAGCAGCCTCCATGCTGCTACTGCTCACCCACCTCCCCTCCACAGCTGAACCTGAGCTCTTGCTGCTGCTGCCATCTGGCCTCTGTGTACTTGAATTATCAAGAAAGGATGCAGACACAGCCAGTAATTTTTTTAATTGATCAGCAACTTGGAGACTCTCAGGCCTCCTACATATTTTTTCTTGTGTGAGAAAATATACATGTAGTATATTCAGTTTCCCCAGAATCCATTATCTGGGAAGGGTACACTCATCTGAAACATAGGGAGAGTAAAGCAAATGGCCCTCTTTTTCCACCTACAATCTGCCTTCAACATGAATTTGCTGAAACATTTTGCTGGACATCTACAGACACAAGGAGAATTATTTTTCTGTAAGACTTCATGTTCCCTCATGGTCTACATTCAGAAAATGTTTAATGATGTCCTCTGTCTGCGCTCAGCATACTCACATACCTTTGCTCCCAAATATTTTCTCTGCCATCAATATTGTTTTAACATTGCCTGGAAAATTCCTTTCTGTCATTGAAACTAGTACAAGTAAAGTGCCACCCCACTCACTAGACTAGTGAGAGTCACACACCCTTATTTTGTAATCTCACATTACATGCTAATTTCACATCTTGTCCTTTTAAAATTTTAAATTCGTCTTGTCCTTTTAAAAAATCTTTCATATTTCCACCACTATGAATTTCATAGTAACTTGATTTAGAAATACTATACATGCTGAGAAGCAGTAATGACTATAAATAAAGCACTCAGCTTCTCGTGTAGTTCAAGTTGAAAAATTCTTTCATGTTGAACATGACAGATTGTGATAAAATGTGACAAGGTTAGCCAAGTGTCCACAGATGTTTGGCAATGTTGAAATGCCATGCCAAGGAGTAAGAGAAGACATCTGGAAGTTATTATGTATAAATGAGATCTGAAACATGTGTACTTACGATTTGGGTATAAGAGTGACACGGACAATCAATTTACAGATAGAAGAGACAGCATGTGTATTTTGGGGTATACACAAATGGAAGGGTCATGATGTTATATTTTGTCAAGATATTGAAGATCATTAGAGAGTTTTCAAGATATTGAAGATTATTAGAGAGTTTTCCCAGAAATCATTCTCGTATACAACTTCACATCATTGTGGATGTTCTTCATGGGTTCTTCTGAGGTACCACATGGAAGCATAACTGGTAGCTAATATGGAGGATACAAAAGGACTTTAGGATTGTAAGCAAAATACTGTGCAAGATTTCAGGTGTCTATTGCCAGGGTTTGGTATTAAGCATGCTTTCATGGTCAGATGTCTGTATGTATTGGTAACATCTGCTTACATAGACAGTAGAGGGGAAAAGTCATTGCGATATGCAAAGAACTGTGGCAGTCAAGTTGAAATATGTGTACATGAAAGAAGTCTATTTAGAGTATTCATACTGAAAAACTCAATAGTACAGTTTTCTGAAGAAAGAATTGATGTTTTTGAAATGCTATTGATAACAAATATCTAACAGGAATTGTATTAACTTGTAGTTGTTGTTGTTGTTGTTGTCCCAGGTAAAAATTCCTGACATATAACATAAAAGATTATTTTGTCTCATAATTTCTGAGACTGCAGACTTGATTTGACCTCTTCTAATGCGGAAATAGCTTGTTAAATAGAAATAAAAGACACAGATACCAAAGTTAAGACACCCAGGATGCAGAGAGAAGGAAAACAGGTTAAGAGGAAGGGGTGAGGGTCCACATATGGTTCCTCTGGTCACATTGTTATGCCTCAGTGAGACACACCAAGAAGTATGCTTTACCAATATCCCATATATGTCTCAACCAAACGCATTATTAAGACACATGTATCACCTGATTGCATGTAGTATTTTTCTAGGAATATTAACATTGAAAGTTAAAGAATTTCAATCCATGATGAGTCATGACAGGACATGGGGAGCTTACAATCCTAAAGTCCTTTTGGATCCCAGTCTCATCACCAGGAAGTGAATCGCTTTTGTGGCTGTTTCAGCTATCTCTCTGGACTTCCTGCTAGGAAAATATGTTTTCTTCAGAATTCAAGTGTTTTTTATGACCATGGATAAACTGTGAAGGTTGTCTGAGGGAGGTAGAATGCTTGCTTTTCTTTCATCTTTACTCTTTTCAGATTATTGCTATCATGCAAGTCTAATCGCTTCATTTATAAGATAATTTTTTTCCTGTTAGCTACCATATATTCATTTTCATGGGCGAAAATGAGTAGATTGAGAGACAGTGTGAAAGTCTTGGCAATGAAATTGACCGCCTCATTCCTAACAGCAGGACCTCCCTTTATTACATTTAATCCTTACCTGGCCTGCCCTCATGACGTTTTCAGTCATCAGGGGATTAATTCTTCCACAGGACATTGACCCTGGAACCTTCTGAGCACATCTGTGACCCATTTTCAGGAAGAGTCCACTGAGTCCATTAAGAAACCTAGGGCAGCTCTGAAAAGCCAGAAGCAAAGCCCTTAAATGCAAGCATTCCTCAGGCGAGGTGAGATCAACATCTAAGGAAAGCTACTGGTCTGGAATTTCTTGGGTTACAACCTATCACTTCGTTTCACCCCTGCTCTTAGTAATCTGTTTCTCCCCTCACAATCATCTCAGCTCGATAGCAACAGAGCGATAGCCAATCCACGACAGCGCGGGCTGTCTGAACTATCCAATCAGGTGGGCCGAAGGAGGAGGGTACTTCCTGTGTCATGGCGCCGCAGTGAGCAAGTTGCGGAAAACTCCAGCTGACTACACCGCCCTGTTCTGTAATTTCTATTGGTTGCGAGCTGCATTCAGAGGATTCTGGAGACCCTCAAGCCACGCAATGGTGACGTTATGGGACGGGAGATGGAGATGGGATGGAACAGGGTGCCTTCCGAATGGAAGTGGTCAGAAACAGCTGTTGCCATCTATGTACAGCCTCCCTGCTTAACTTCAGACGCGAGGTCTTCCTAGTCTTGGGTGCTGCATCATCTGTAACATTTTCCCCTTTGCTCGGGGAGACAGTTCTGGGTCTCCAGCGTACAGACACTGTATTGTGAGAGTGTGTGACGCTGCTTTTTTGGCGGGGGGTGAGGGGTTGAGACAGGGTCTGTCTATGTAGTTCAGGCTGGGCCTGAACTCACTATGGAGCCCAGTCTGGCCTTGAACTCCCAGTAATCTTCCTGCCTCAGCTTCCCAACTTCTGGTTTTACAGGTGTGCGCCACTACACCCTGCTACACCCCCCACAATACCTTCTTGGTGGTTCCCAGGCACAGCTGTGTATCTCCACCGGTCAGTAGAGAGCAGTTTTGTTGTTTAGGAGAAATTCCTGACAGTCTGTTTGTTAAAGACACCCTGAGAAATGCTTTGAAGTGGGGAATCTACCGGGAGGAATACACGTGATATTGGTATGATTGGAAAGGGAAAGGGGAATGGTCTCTGAAATAATTGCCTCATAGTTATGGACTCTTTCTAGACATTGTTTTAAAAGTTGAAATAGCAAATGAGATGTTTACATAAAAGAAGTACTTGGGTCGCCAAGGCAGGAGGATCTTAGGAGTTTGAGGTCTGCCTGAACTGAGTAAATCCTCTTTTTAAAAATTTTTTTATTTATTTATTTTTTGTGCCGGCAATCAGAACTCAGGACCTTGCACTTGCCAGGCAGGTGCTTGTGCTGCTGAGCTGTATCCCCAGACCATGAACTGCATAGTGAAACCTTGTCTCTGTGTTTGATTAACTCATTGTTAGTTCTCTATTCACAGATTCAGTGGGCAAACTCAATATTGTAACCCACTGGATTGCTTCAAACAAAATTGCTTTTAAAATTTTACCTTATAAACATTTCTTATTCCTTCTGTATGTCAATTATATGCTATCTGGAACCTCCACGGGTTACCCAGCCTCTGAGCGTATTATTAGCATACAAAACACAATTTTCACTTGCGAGAATTCAGGCATCTTAGAAATTCTTAGGCCACAGTCTCTAAACTGTGGCCAAATAATTTAATATTGTATGTATATTTGCCTAGTTTCTGTAGCTTGACAGATCATGAAGAAAAGTCACAATTAATTTACTAGTATCCACCTAAATGGTCATTATGTACCCTGTAACACAGCTTCATATGGGTATCTTTAAGTGAAAGAAGTGATCACATCTGAGGAACATTTAATATTAGGGCAGTTAGAGGAAATTCTAAAATGCTATGTAATTTTGAAAGATGTTACTACATGGGTCAAATTAGTGTAGGAAAGTCAGCAAATAATTTTCAGAAAGTTAAACAAAACATGCAAATTTTTGGGCACAGCATCTTCTGACAAGATTCAACTAGAATACTGAGGGAATCAGCAGTGCATAGGAAAGAATGGGTAATTCACACTTGATTAATTGATCTGTACATTTTGTCATATGAAAAGTTTTCTGGCTTTTGTTTGCTTTTTTTAAAATTTCATTATCAGGGCTGAATCCAGGGCTTCATGCACGGTAGGCAAGTACTGTACTACTGTGCTGAAATCCCCAGTTATGCTTTCTGATAATGAATAATATCTCACAATATGTTCTACTTCATGTGTAAACTCAGAAGCAATGCAGTTTCACTTCTTCCTTAAAGATGTGCATTGAGAATCTTTGTCTCATTCAACTTATGAATGTTGGTTTGAAACAGGTGAACAACATGGGCATAGCAATAGGAAATTAAAGCAAATGCTTCCATCACTTTAAGAAGAGACCCTTGTTGAAATCCAAAGATATAGCAAAGTAATACCTCTCGTTGTATCTTGGGATGGACATAATGCTTGTTTTTGCCTGTAACAAAATGCACTGTGATGGGAGAAAGGAATCACAAGTGAAGATTGATTGGAGTTTTTGCATTCACCCAGATATGTGCTTTACTAATACCCTTGGCATCTCTCAAGCCAGTCAGGCTGATCATCAAGATGACCTGTTACAGGTCTCAATGGTAAAACATGCATTTTCTGAAATTAATGAGTGGAGGACAGGCTTTCAAACTGTGAGATGGAGTTTTCTATAGAGAGTTTGCTATGTTAAATACTTGGGTGACCCTGTCTCATCATAAGGAAGTCACTGAGGGTGCTGCTGCTTTTCAACAATCATTCTGGTACTCCTGGTGAGGAATGCCATTGGTATTCAGAATTCAGTTTTTTTTTGTGAGTTGAGTCAAGTAGATTGCCTGTCTGACACAATAGTAATGTTTCCTTTTCTTTCATCTTGATTCATTTTGGGTAATACTGTTAATGTAGTATGCCATTTTCTTCATTTATTAGATATTATATTTTCTTTTTAGCATTTTTTGTATTTTTTCTAAAATTAAGTAGAAAAATTTAAAAATAAAAAATAAAATGAATAAAATTAAGTAGATTAAGAGGTAAGGTGTGGGAAAAGCTAAACAGTGATGCCAGGTGCCTCATTTATATGTCTATCCTCTGACAACTTGAAACCTTTCCTTCTATTCTCTTTCAACTACCTTTGCCTGCAGTCTAGTTCTTCTTTGGGGATGGAGATTTTCTCCATGTGATGTAGCATCTAGAAGTGCAGGACTATACATGTGGATTCATTTTCAGGGACAACACTCAGGAAGAGTCTGTTGAGTTCAGTATAAGAAAACAGTGTCCACTCTGGACGTCTAGGAGAGAATTTAGCTTCAGGGTATTAAACTTCATTCTTAGTGAAATCCATATTTAGGCAGGAAACCTGTGTTGGGAAGGGTTTTTGGTTATAGTTTATCATTTGTGTTACTCTCAAACAGGTAGTGTATATTCCATAATCTATATTCTTTTTAGCTGAGAGGTCATGAAATGAGCAGAAGTGCACCAGAGAAGAAAGACTGGTTCTAGGCAAACTTTCCAATCAGGCACACTGTCCAGAATAAGGAATCTTCCTCCCTCAGGAACACAAGTTAGAAGCTCCTAATGTGTTACTGAAAGACACACTAGGTGACTTACACTGAATGGCTCTGTGAGATTTGCTAAATGCAGGTTAGATGGAAGGACCTTGAGAGACCCCTAAAACTGCAAATGCTGGGCTGGGGATGTAGCTCAGCAGCACAGCGCCTGCCTGGCAAGCATGAGGTCATGAGTTTGATTCTCAGTACCGGAAAAACAAACAAACAAACAAGCAAAAAAAAACCTGGAAATGCTGATGTGCAGGAACCAGTGACCTGAGACAGGAGTGGGCCAGTGGTGGAGGCATAAAGTCAGTTGGATGTAGAGAGAACCAGTTCGGCAGAACCTAGACCTATCTGCATCAACTGTGAAACCTTATTCCTGTAGTCAACTGCTACTTTTATGCCCTTGTTAACTTCTGAGTCTTTGGTTGAGGCAGAGGAACTGCCAGGCCGTCAGCATCCTGTGCTGTGCAAACAAGATGACTTAAGCATGTCAAAAGCACTGCCATGGGCAGCTCAGCATCTGCTGGATTACTTCTCATCATAATGAGCACTGACAGCTGGACAGTTTTGGTGGATCTGCAGGTTCATGTGTGATGTTTGTGTTTGAATGGCACTTTGCTGTCTTGTGTCCCCTGTCCCTTCTTCCAACAGAAGACCTTGTGTTATGGTTTATATCTAAAACATCCCCTACATACCTATTTTGTTTGGAACTTCATTGGATTCTGTGGACTTCACAGTTCTTGGTTGATTCGTCCATTGATAAGTTCACAAGTGCTTGTGCTATAAGGCAGTAGAGCCTCGTTGGAAGAAGTTCATTGGGACATGTGGAGGGAAAGTGTATTCTTTGCAGCTCTTACCATTTTTTGGTGCTTCTTGCTGCGGTGAGCTGAGCATATTTTTCCACCATGATGCTCCTCAAGTACCCTGTGTTGTCAAGTATTTTGTCCCAGTGACAGGAAGGTAACTAGGACACCTGGCAATGATGAATTGGACAAAAGTTTAGGATACAGAGCCTCGCACAAGAATGAGCTGGACACTGGCTCTAGGTGAAAGTATGTTAGAGAATATAAGCCTAATGCAGACTGAAATTTAGAAGAAATTTACATTAATAAATGTTATGATACCTCTAAGTTTACCTGATCATTCTTGAGGCAAAACTGCAGAGCCCAATATTTTGTCCTTATTTTGGGTTAAAATTTGGTGAAACTGGCCAGGCATGGTGGCTTAAGCCTATAATGCCAGGACTTGGAGGCTGAGGCAGGAGAATCCTTGCAAGTTCAAGACCAGCCTGGGCTACAAAGTGAGCTCAAGGACAGCCTGAACTGCATAGAGAGACCCTGTCTCAAAAAGACCAAAAAAAAAAAAAAAAAAAAATGGTGAAACAATTATGAAAGTGTAATGGTAAGGGTACTTTTTCAGCATACAGCATTTGCACTGTGTGTGTGTTTGTGTAAAACTGTTCATTGAACACAGCTCTGCTCTATGGTATATGTACCCATTTATGTAATTGTTACTACATTTTTAATTTGGGAACTGTGTCTTACTATTTGGTTAGACTAAGTTTTAGCATAGAACTCGTGATTTTAATTCAGTCTCCCAGTCTTTTGTTATTACAAATATGGGTTGTGAGCCCAGCTAGCATGGATTTTTTTTTATGTAAAAAAAGTAAAACAAGATTTCATAACAAAATGTTAGGAGAATAACAAGTTAATACATTGAGTATTGTTATCTTTAAAGTAGATAATCAGAATAAATAATATGGGCATAAAAATTCTCTAAATGATACTAGCACAAACATTTGTTTTCAATAAACTGAGGGAACAATTAGTATAACTATTTTGCATTTTGTTTTCTTTTTTCCTTTTCTCTTCCTTTCTTTCCCCTTTTCCCATCCTAGTTCCTTTTTCCTTTTGAAAAATTTATTTCCATTTCACAATATCTAAAGTACATTTTGGACCCCATTTACTCGTTCTGTTTCTCACATCAGAGTGACAATATGATGTTTACACATGTGAATCTGTTTTATTTCTTTTATAAATATGATCTCCTGTTGTATCCATTTGCCCATAAATGTCTCAAGTTTATTCTTCTTTATGGCTGAGTAGTAAGTACTCCATTGTGTAAAAAGACCACATCTTTTTTATCCATTCCTCAGTTGATGGGCATTTGGTTTGTTTCCAAGAATTAGCTACTACAAATTGTGCTGCTATAAACATGGGTGCGCATATATTGCTGTGGTATGATGTTTTTAATTCTTCTGGGAAGATACCTAGTAGGGGAATAGCTGAGTTGAATGAGACCTCTAATGCTAGATTTTTGAGTAATCTCCATTCTAATTCTGCAGTAATTGCACCAGTCTACACACCCACCAGTCACTTCATCATTTGGTATTGGTTGATTTCTTAATGCTAGCCATTCTTACTGGGGTAAGGTGGAATCTTAGTGTTGTTTTAATTTGCATTTCTTGAATGACTAATGATGTTGAACATTTTCTCATATATTTATTTGCCATTTGTATCTCCTTGTCTGAGAAGTGTGTATTCATCTCCGCTGCCCATTTT
>NW_004955569.1:1400394-1402648 GCF_000276665.1 Chinchilla lanigera
TTGCGCTTGCCAGGCAGGCTCTGTGCCACTGAGCTAAATCCCCAGCCCAGCCCTGTTGGTGATTTCTTTTGTTATGCAAAAGCTTTTTAATAAAATAAGAGACTTTTTGTTGATTCTTTGTAGTATTTCCTGTGCACTCTGGATTTTGTTCATGAAGCCTCTGCCTGCACCTATGTCTTCAAGATTTCTAACTACTTTCTCTTTTAGGAGATTTAGTGTTTCTATTTTAATCTTTAGATCTGTGATCCATTTTGACTCAACTTAGTGCATGGTGATAGACATGGGTCTAGTGTTATTGTTTGAAATGTGGAAAGCTGGATTTTCCAGTGCAAATATTAAGGAGACTATCTTTCTTTCAGTGAACATGTTTGGCCTCTGTCAAAATAAGGTGGCTGAGTGTTTTTGGAGTTGTATTTGCATCTTCTAATCAGTTCCACTGATCCTGAGATCTGTTTTTTGCCAGTACCATGCTAATTCTATCATGGTAGCTTTTTAGTATACTTTCAGATCAGGCAGTGTGTTTCTCCCTGAATTTCTTTTGTTGCCCAGGTTTGCTTTTGCTACTCTAGATCTTTCTGGTTCAAAATAAATTTTAGGGATATTTTCTGTAGTTCTATCAGTTATGTGAATGGTATTTTGATTGGGATTGCGTTAAATCTGTAGAACCATTTTGTAGTTTGGCCATTTTTATTGTGTTGGCTGTTCCTATCCATGAGCAAAGGATAACTTTACATGTTTTGCTATCTTTTTTTTGTTTTTTGTTTTTTGTTTTTGTTTTTGTTTTTTTCCGGTACCGGGAGTTGAACTCACAACCTTGCGCTTGCCAGGCAGGCGCTGTGCCGCTGAGCTAAATCCCCAGCCCCCCTTTTTTTTTCTTTTTGAGATAAGGTCTCACTATGCAGTTCAGCTAGCCTTAAGCTAACTATAGCCTAGGCTGGCCTTGAACTCTGAACAGTCCTCCTGTCTCAGCCTCCTGACTGCTGGGATTTCAGGTGTGTGCCACTACACCTGGCTTTGTTTTGCTCTCTTATTTGATCTCCTTTTTATAGAGTACTGTAACTTTCAATGTATACATATTTCACTTCTTTTGTTAGATTGATTCCTAAATATTTAATTTTTTTGGATGCTACGGTGAAGTGTGTGGCTTCTCTAATTTCTCTCTCAGTGAATTTGTTGTTTGTGTATGGGAAAACTGTTGATTTTTGAGCATTGATGTTCTATCCAGCTACACTACTGAATTTGATTATTAAATCTAGAAGTCTTTTGGTGAAATTCTTGAGATCTTCTAGGTAAAGAATCATGTTATCTACAAATAGTGATAATTTAATTTCTTCCTTTTCTATCCTTAACTCCATTTATTTCTTTCTTTTGTCTAATTGCCTTCACTAATATTTCCAGAACTGTATTGAATAGGAGTGGTGATAGTGACATTCATGGCTTGCACCTGATTTTTAGACTGAAAGCTTTTAGTTTTTGACCATTTAGTATGATGTTAGCTGTGAGATTGTCATAGATGGCTTTTATCAGGTTGAGATAAAGACCATCTATTCCAGTTTTCTGTAGGGTTTTTATCATGATTGGGTGTTGGACTTTTCAAATGCTTTTCTGCTTTTATTGAGATGCTCATGTAATTTTTGTCCTTTGCTCTATTGATATGATGTATTACGTTTGACTTACATGAAACAACCCTGCATACCTGGAATAAATCCTGCTTGTTCATGGTGTGTAATATTCTTGATGGTTTACTGCATTATGTTTCCAGTATCTTGCTGTGGATTTTTGCATCTATGATCATTAGGAAGATTGGCCTGTAGTTCTTTTTTTTTGGAGGGGGGGGTTGCATCTTTCTCTGGTTTTGGTATCAAGGTAATACTTGCTTCCAGGGATGAGTTTGGCAGTATTGCTTCCCTTTCTACTTCATTGAAGAGTTTGCAGAACATTGTTTGTATATCTTCTTTAAATTTCTTGTAGAACTCCACTGTGTATCCATCAGGACCTGGGCTTTTTCTGTTGGTACATTTTTAAATTACATTTTCAATATCATTGATATTGAATTATTTAAAAATTTTATATCTTAATGATTCACCTTTGATAGTTCGTATGTACCTAAGAACCTGTCCATTTCTTTTGGACATTTTGTTAGAATAAAATTGATCATAGTTGGAATTGGTGATCTTCAGGATTTCTGCAGTATCTGTTGTGATTTCAGCCTTTTTGTTCTTACGTTAGATGTATGAGTTTGAGTCTTTCCATG
>NW_004955569.1:1403663-1408333 GCF_000276665.1 Chinchilla lanigera
CATCCCATAAGTTCCAATATTTTGTATCAGTATTATCATTGAGTTGTAGATTCAGTTTATTTATTTATTTTTTTTCTTAATTTTACCTGGGACGCATTTGTTGTTGAGTAGGGTGTTATTTAGTTTCCAAGTATTTATAGCATTATTGTGGTTTCTTTTGCTGTTGATTTCTGGTTTCATTGCACTATGGTCAGATAATTTGCATGGGATAATTTCAGTTCTTTTCTATTTATGTTTTGTGGGTTAGTATGTGGTATATTTTGGAGAACATAGGTGTGGGTGTTTTTGTACTCTATGTCAAGGACACTATGTTTGCTTAAGCTAAAAATCATCAATCTGTTTTCATATTAAGAAAGTTGCAATTTGTATCTGTTGAGTATATAATAGAGCAATTCAGAAAGACATCCTTGGAATCGTCCAGCTATAAATATGTGTTTGTGAATTCGAGATTAATTGCATATGCAGTATAATATACTTTTGAAAAATTGGACTCTTGCTAATTTTGGAATGCAGATCTATAACTACTGTAATTTCTTGAAAGGTAGAAACATCAACACTTTTATCATGAGCACCAACAGAGAATATCATAATTTTTGTTAATAGGGTGACTCAATATATTACCCCTTGGTAACATCAAGATGGTGACTCATGGTAAACACAACAGCACATGTTTTGGACTCCAATATACTCTTTTTTAAATCTTTTTGAGGCAGGTCTCCTTATGCAGTTCAGGCTAGCCTTGAGCTCATTTTGTAGCCCAGGCTTGTTTTGAACTCACAACGATCCTCCTGCCTCAGCCTCCTGAGTGCTAGGATTACAGGCGTGTGCCACCACACCTGGCTCTAGACATTCTTACATTCATTTGAGATTTTATTTTCATGTGTTGTATGTTACTTCTGTCTGCGTAGAGGTACCAATGAAAATTTGTGAAGCAAAATCAAATTCACTTGCCATACATATCACATGATTAGGTGATGTGTACGTTTTTCTCATGTGAAAGTAAGTTTTCTGCTATCTTTGTTTGCTTTTTTATTCCAATATGAGGGCTGAATCCAGGGTGTTATGCATGCTTGGCAAGTTTACTATCACTGCTACTATGCACAGCTCTGTTTTCTAATAAGAATAATATCTCACAATGTTTTCTCTCTACTTCATTTGTGAACTCAGAAGGAAGACAAGGGTGCTTTTTTAGTATGAAAGACTGGGATTGAACATCTTTGTTTCTCTTAACTTGATGAGACCCATATTGAAAAGCGGGTGGAATGGGAATGTACTCCTCCTTCTTGGACCCTGGGATACAGAGATTTCTTTCTGTATCTTTTTGTACATAGAGCAGCTCTAAAAGGACTGTTGATGGTGACAAATTCTGGAAAGTTTGGATAGCCGTATCTCATGCAAATGGCTTAGAGGTTTTTGCTTCCACATAGACATGTGGTTTACTACGATCCCTTTCAGGCTGATCCTCAAGATGACCTTTCACAAGACTCTGGGTCAGACTTAACCTTGATGAAATAAATGAGTAGAAGAAGGAAAGACTTTCAGACTTTGAAGTGCAACAATTATATGATAGGAACATTACTGTGCTAAATGCTTCGATAACCCTGCCTCATAAGGAAGTGATTGAGGGTGCTGCTGCTTTCAACAGTTGTTCTGGTCCTTCTGGTGAAGAACATGATCAGTACTCAGAATTCAATTTCTATGTACTTGTGATCTTAGAAAAAGAAGTTTGCTTGTCCAATGCACTTGAAATGTTTCTTTTTCTTTCATCTTCATTAATTTTACAGAATAATGTTAGTATATTTCAATTTTTCATGTTTTAGATCATTATATTCTCTTTATAGCATATTTTTGTATTTGCTGTAAATAAGCAGATTAAGAAATAAGGTATGGCAAACACTACACAATAAAATGCAAGAGCCTCATTGGGATGTCGATCCTCTGAGAACTTCAGACATTTCCATCTATTCCATTGTGTGCTGTCCTAGCCTGTGACCCACTACTTCTTTTGATTTTGTAATTTACTCCATGAGATACTGAATCTGCAAATGCAAGGTTAAACTTGTGAGTTGATTATCATGGATAACAATTAGGAAGAGCCCTTTGAGTACAGTAAGATAGTGGCAGTTCTTGGAAATCTTGGAGGAAGTGCTGTGATCCCTCATGCTGGGTGAAGTTGATAGCCCGGGAGGAAGCCTGTGTTAGAAATTGTTTTTGTTATCCTCCATCGTTTGTGTTCCTCCCAAAGAGGTAGTGTATATTTTCACTTGTCCTTCTTTGGCTCAGAGGGCAGGAAATGGAGCAGAAGTGCAGCGTGTGAAGAAAGGTTGGTACCTGTCTAAGCAAGCACGCTGTCCAGAGAGAGGAATCTTCCTCTTTCAGGAACCCAAGTCAGAAGCTCCCAGTGTGTTGATGAGAGCCACACTAGCTGGCTCACAGTGACTGGTTCTGTGACACTTCCTGATGGCAGGTTGGATGGGAAGGGCCTTGAGAGATTTCTAGTCCTTTAATGGTAATGTGCAGGTTTCAGTGACCCAAGACAGGAATGAGGCTGTGGTGGAGGCATAAAGTCAGTGACATATTGACAGAGCCTTGACAGGCCCTAGACCTCTGCATCAACTGAGGAGTCTTGTTCCTGTATGTTACTGCTGCTTTTATGCCCTTATTCTTTTCTGGCTTTCAGGATGAGGCTGAGAAACTGCCAGGCCCCCAGCATCCTGTGCTGTGCAAATGAGGTGATTTAACCATGTCCAAAGCACTGTCTTGGGCTGCTCAGTGCCTGCTCCCCTACTTATCATCATATTGGGTCCTGACAACTGCACAGTTTGGGTGGATCTGCTGACTGTCGCATGATGTTTGTGTTTGAGTAGCACTAGGCTGGCTTGTGTCCCCTGACTTTCCTTTCAACAGCAGACCTGGTGTTATGGCTTATGTGTAAAGTATCTCCTGAATATATTTTGTGTTTGTCTTGATTACTTTTCTCTCCGTGCTGAGACAAAATGCCCAATACCCAAAATTAAGGAAGGAAAGGTTTATTTAGCTTACAGTTTGTGGAGGTTTCCGTACATAATCAGCTGGCTCCAAGGCAGGGTGGCATGGCACGGGGGCAACACTTCAAGGTGGCACAAGATAGCAAAAGCAGCAAGAGCAAAAAAGGAGAGGAATAAGCCTCTTTTCCTCCCCTAATTGTAAGCAGGCTACCCCCAGATTTAGATTTCAAAATGCGCCTATGTACAATACAAGAAAGAATAACTTAACTCTATGAATAATCAGATTTGAATATGTATAATCTGTGATCCCTCAAAACATTCATTAGATATTTTTCTGATTCCATATTTGGGCATTGGTGACTTACATGCTGCCTCTATGAGCTCTACTTTAGAAACAATACAGAAATGCAATTTCTGTGAAACTATCAGGGCACCACTGGTCCTAATCTGCTCTTGCTGTGACAGAGAGAGGCAATCTAGCATCAGAATCGCATATGAAACTATGTGCACACACATGGGGTTGGTGGCAGAGACATGGAGTTTATATCTGAAAGCACAGCCTCAATTCAGCTTTTTCAAGAAGAGTTCAAGTTCTGACAGTATAAGTGTCAACATTCTTTCAGGAGACATATGTATGTGATTATTTAGGAGGTAATGACCCTGGAGGATGTAACTGTGAACTTCACCAAGGATGAGTGGGCTCTGCTGAATCCATCCCAAAAGAAGCTCTACAGAGATGTGATGTGGGAAACATTTAGGAATATAAATGCTATAGGTAAGGATGACATCATTTTTCTCATATATACAATGAGAGAGCATTGGTTCTTACTGATGAGTACAGATGCATTAAATAGAATGTGAAAATATTTTGAACAATATCTCAGCCCTGTTTATATTGTACTATGAATATAACTTGATAAGTGCTAATTTTTGTATAACGATATGGTGACTTTTTGTATTTCTTTTGCTACAATTCAGGAAGGACTTGGCAAAACAAGCAAATGGAAGAAGAATGCAAAAATTGCTCAAGAAATCTAAGGTAATTTGCATTTATATGGAAAAGCAGTACTTCTTAAGAGTTGATATGGGAGCAGAAATATGACAAGGAAACTGTGTAAATTAGGCCATGTTCAAGTTTCTTCAGTCTTACAAAAATTTTCACAGTATGCTTACAGATTGATTTGTAAAATCTGACAATTGAATGCAGAAATAATCAAATGAAGGAAACTAATTCAGTAGTGACATTATGCAACAAGAGACACTATTTCATAGGTTGGTATAAAAATTCTTTCAGGTTCAACATCATGTAAATGTATATGTTATGGTTGATACATTGTGTCAACTTGAGTCTAAAAGCTTAACTAAGTAACTCAGCAGTTCTATACCCTAGGATAAAAGCATATCCCTTTCCTGCTCTAGGATGTTGTTGCTTGGGTTAATTTGAAAAGTTTAGAAGGTTAACTAAGTGACTGAGCAGGAGGCCAGGGTCCTTACTTTGTATTTATCCTGAGCCTGTGCAAGATAGCCTGCTTACAGTATAAGGGAGAAAAAGGTTTGTTCCTCCCCGATCTTGTGCTCTTGTTACTTTTGCTGTTGTCCACCACCTTGAAGTGTTGCCCTCTGCCATGTGCTACTCTGCTTTGGAGACAGCCAAATATGGGCTGAAACCTCCACAAACTTTAA
>NW_004955569.1:1409628-1426834 GCF_000276665.1 Chinchilla lanigera
TGCTTCAGATGTTAGACATGGAACTACAGGACTTAATGTTTGCCTGGCTAGATTTTAGACTTGCTTTGGTTCCATTCCTTTGTATTCCTGTGCTTGTAACTTTTGGAATGAAAATGCTTATTTTTGCCATTAAATGTTTGAAGTGTTTAACTTTTCATTTGTTCAGGGGCTTGTCGTAAGAGTTTGCCTTACATCTTTTTTTTTTTTTTTGCCTTACATCTTGAAAGAGACTTGGTACTTGGACTTTTCAGCAATGCCGAAATTGTTAGGACTTTGGCAATTCTTACAGGTGGACTGAATGCCTTCGCATAAAGGGATGTGCATGAGTTTTTAGAGGGGACAGTATGGTTCTAATGTAATCTAATGTTGATAGACTTAATGCTGGTTTTTTTTAGTTTGTTTGTTTTTTTTTCCAGTACCAGGAATTGAACTCACAACCTCATGCTTGCCAGGCAGGCGCTGTGCCACTGGCTAAATCCTCAGCCCCCAATGCTGGTTCTTAAAGATAGTTAAACCTGTGTTATTATGTTCAAGTTGTAAAATGACAAGAATAATGTCTTTGTATCTGAAAACTGGTTTAAAGAGATGTGCCTGGTTGCCAAGTTGACAAGGGGTAGATTGTTATGGTTGACACAATGTGTTAACTGAGGAGTCTAGAAGCTTAACTAAGTAACTCGGAAGTTTTACATCCTGGGGTAAAGAGGACTTGCCCTTCCTGCTCTAGGATGTTCACTGTGTCAATTTGAGAAGTTTAGAAGGTTAATTGTGTGACTGAGCAGGGGCTGGGTCCTTACCTGGTATTCATCCTGAGCCTGTGCAAGAGGAGGGCATGGAGATTGTGTGAGTGCTACACACCTCCTGGGTGGAGATAGCCTCCTTACAATATAAGGGGGAAAAAGAGGCTTGTTCCTCCCCTCCTTGTGCTCTTATTGCTTTTGCTGTTGTCCACCGCCTTGAAGTGTTGCCCTCTGCCATGTACCCCTCTGCTTTGGAGCCAGCTAAGTAGGGACTGAAACCTCCACAAACTGTGAGCTAAATAAACCTGGCCTTCCTTAATTTTGGGCATCAGGGTTTTTGTCTCAGCAATGAGAGAAAAGTAACCAAGACAATATGAAGTCACATTTACTTATATTTTATAGGGATATATAAAAAAAAAAATGGGAACTTTGGCAGGAACTCATATTCAAGTTATTTTCTTATATATAGGTAGAGGATAGATAGATAGATAGATAGATAGATAGATAGATAGATAGATAGATAGATGAGACACATTGTGGAAAAAAATTGGTAACCTGGAAGCAGCTATTAAAATGTACATGAATGCTAGTATAATAATAGATGTTTGAAAACATCCTCCAGAGAATTGTGTGCATTCTGTTTTAAAATTCTTAGAATGTACCCTCATATATTACTGGTAGGAATATAAAAAGAACCATTTTTATATTGATTGTACAGATGTCTCAAAAAGTAAAAATAAAAGCTTGCATTTGATCCCGGTAAAGCTCCATGTGCATATACTAAAAGGATTTAACAATATCATGTCTCAGTGATATATATGTACTTATACCTACAGCAGCATATGCATGTTTTTGCATATTAGGTAGATTCTGGAAATAATTCACAATATCTAAACTGTGGTAAGAGCCTAGATGTCAATCACTGTATGCATGGAAAGGTGAATGTGGGATAGATCTAACATGGTGGTGGCCTCTTACATTCCCAGCATTCTCATAAGCAGAGCCAGCAAGGTGACAACATGAAGTTCACACTGACCTAAAGAATGATCAATTAGAATCTCTCTAAAAATAAGAAATTAAAAAAAAACTAGAGATGTATTTTATTACTCAGACCTTTTTTAAATCTCAGCACTGAAAAAATATAGTATATGTATTCAGCTAAGCAAAAACAAGTTTCTCGTATCTTCTGGCAAAGAAAGGATGGGAATCTCCCTCATAATTTTAAAAGCAGTATGTCAGATACAGATATTGAATTACCAAGTGTCTTCTACCTTACATGAGGTACTAAAATATAAATTAGAGAGTAAAAATAAGAGATAGAAGGGGAGAGTGTTGTGGGAAAGATATCAAAATGATCGTATGTGTTACACATATGAATTAATGACCTAAATTCAACTTGAATTTATGGATTGCAAACATACACATATTTGGAATTAGCAAATGAATACCATCATTTGGTAATTTGGAGGCATCCTCCTGGCCTTTCATCCTATTCATTCTGAAAATATCTTAGCAGGCACCAAGCCATAAGTTGTCCTGATAAATTATTAATATGGTGGCCATTTTATTATGATTGACATTTTGTTTCCTCACAGAAATGAAGAGGTAGCAATGTTCTATCAATATAAAGCTTTCAATCAACATGAAAACATATTCCTTCAGACTTCAGATGCTAATGTGAACATGCAACACACTGTTTTAAGGCCACATGGAAGTCCTGTTTTTGGAGAGCCCCTAATTGGGAATTTATCATTGAATGTGCTCATCTCACCTCACCCTGGAGAGAAGCCACATGGGTATTTGGGATTTGATGGCAAACTGAATAAATGCAATGAACATGGAGAAATCTACATTGCTTTCCTGTTGTTTCAGAAGCATGCAAGGGCAAACAATGGAGAGAAACCCTATCAATATGAACATTGTGTGAAATCCTACTCAGAACTGAGTGAAGTATCTCACCCTGGAGAGAAGACCATTGTTGGTCAGAAAAGTGTGAAAGACTCCAGCACCCCCAGAGGTTTTCAAATCCATGAAAGAAATAACACTGGGAAGAAACCATATGTATGGAAGCAATATGGAAAAATCTTCAATACTCAAGGTTATGAAATTCCTGAAAGGATACACATGGAGAAGAAACACTATGTATGTAAACAATGTGGAAGAACATTCCATACACACAGTTCCTGCCAAAGACATGAAAGAATTCACACTAGGGCAGAACTGTATGTATGTAAGCTATGTGGGAAATCATTCAACAGATACACTCAATATCAAAGCCATGAAAGTACTCACACTGGGGTGAAACCTTATGTGTGCAAGAAATGTGGAAAAGCATTCACTACAAAGGCCTATTCTAACATACATGAAAAAATTCACATGGGGGAGAATCCTTATGTGTGCAAGCACTGTGGGAAAGCATTCTCTGCCCCCCAATCCTGTCAAAGACATGAAAGAACTCACACTGGGGATAATCCTTATGTGTGCAAGCAATGTGGGATGGCATTCACTTCATATGATTTTTATCAGACACATGTAAGAACACACACTGGGGAGAAACCTTATGCATGCAAACATTGTGGGAAGGCATTCACTAGACGCTATAGTTGTCAAATACATGAAAGAACACACACTGGGGAGAAACCTTACATGTGTAAGCACTGTGGGAAGGCATTCTCTGCCCGCCAGTGTTGTCAGACACATGAAAGAACTCATACTGGTGAGAAACCTTATGTGTGCAAACATTGTGGGAAGGCATTCACTGCACTCCGTAATTGTCAAATACATGAAAGAATTCACACTGGGGAGAAACCTTATGTGTGTGAGCACTGTGGGAAGGCATTCACTACTCAGCGATCTTGTCAACTACATAAAATTACACACACCGGTGAGAAACCTCATGTGTGCAAGCAATGTGGAAAAGCATTCTCTCTAAAGACTAATTATAAAATTCATGAAAGAATACACACTGGTGTGAAACCTTATGTGTGCAAGCACTGCGGGAAGGCATTCACTACACACCGATTTTGTCAAGTACATGAAAGAATACACACTGGGGAGAAACCTTATGTGTGCAAACATTGTGGGAAAGCATTCACTGCACAAATTAATTGTCAAAAACATGAAAGAACTCACACGGGGGAGAAAAATTATGTGTGCAAACATTGTGGGAAGGCATTCACTACAAAATATTCTTCTCAGATGCATGAAAGAACTCACACTGGAGAGAAACCTTATGTGTGCAAACAATGTGGGAAGGAATTCACTACATACCAGTATTATCAAGGACATGAAAGGACACATACTGGGGAGAAACCTTATGTGTGTAAACAGTGTGGGAAGGCATTTACTACACTCCAGTCTTGTCAAATACATGAAAGAACTCACACTGACAAGAAAACATATGCATGTAGGACATGTGGAAGAAGATTTGCTAGTAAATCCTCATTTTATTTACATAAATCTCACACTGGGGAGCAACACTGCATATAAACATTGTGGAGAAGCATTCAGTGAACACATTTGCATCACCTACATGAAGTCACACTGGAAAGGGACCCTACGTATGTAAACCTATTTGGAAAAGCTTGAAAAAATTCTTCATATAGTGGAGAGCTGTACACATACATATGAAAAATCTGATGTCAGTATTTCTTCATGAGTTTTCCAGAAAATACACTCCCAAATGGAGATCTCTTAGAATGTATTCTGTTTTACAGTAAATCACTTGTAAATAACTGAACTGAGTACCTATAGTGTTTACAAGACACAATATTGGCATAGCACATTTTTATTTAATTACCCTTGAACCTAATATGTAGTATTTTCTAATAAAACAAGGTGATTTAAAATGTATTTCTCACTCTCAAGTAGGGTTAGTATTTATGTAGTTTTTATTATTATTATTATTTTACTATGGAGAGGTACAGGCTGTGAAAAAATAAATTTTATTGTTTTTAATTGAGATTTCCCATTAGCTTTGTTCAACATTTTCTTGGTGTATATACCGCATATTCTGTATGGAAATGATGACTTTGAATTTGATGTTATAAGATCTGTGTAAACGTATGCATAGAGATGTTTGAACATGTATTTTTTAAAAGTTCCTTTATTTACACACAACTTATAGATTAAGAAATGTTTTGTTTTTCATCTCCTAAATAGACACCTGCATGTATCCCAACATAACTACATAAAACACATAATTTCACCTATTTTACTTTCTTGTGAAAGTGAGTACTATGATTTACATAAAATTGTGTTTTCTTAACATCAACATTTTACTTTTCATGCCTATATTGTTATGACTTTCAATTTATGGTAATTTTACCACAATTTATACCAGAAAACTAAACAGACTGCTGTGAGTTTCTGATGGAGGTGTATCAGATGAACAGTGCCTTGTTTATTAAAGGATATCATGAATTGCAATACTGTATCAGTTAGTGCTTACTAGAGAAGCAGTTATAATGTGAGATATACAAACATGTAAGAATTTACAAGATTGGCTTATAATCGCTCCTGACACACTCAAGTGTGGAAGATTGCAAAATGTCTGTCTGTGCAATATATATTCAAAAAATCTAGTCAAGGCCTGGAGACCACTGTAGTGTCCTTTGTACGTTTGTGTCAGCAGAGCAAGGGTATATGCCAGAAGACTGAGGTCTGAGCTAGAGGCTGAATAGTCTATGCTGGCAGCCAGGAGATGGCTTCCAGTGTGACAGTGAATACTGGCTCTCCTCCACAGAAACACATGTATGCCTTCTTTGTTACTAACATTCTGGCAGCAATCTTTTCTAGGGTGAGTCTTCCATGTATATACCTTTGCTGAGCAAATTTAGTTGGGCATGTAGTCCTTAGCTTGAGACAATCAGTTAACTCTATATCTGCCCCCTGACCAATCCACAAATACACACATTTCTTTAAAGCAGTCTTCAGGCACAAAGACAAGTTCATAAATATACCTGACGTAACTGTCTTGCCTACAAATGGAAATGCACTAATTTCCCTGTCTTGAATAGACGGGAAGTTTTTTTAAGTGGGGTGTGATGGATACTCCTTATATTTCAAAACTGGAACACTGTAGCAGGTTTAATAAGATTTACTCCATCAACTTATTACAGTGGAAGAATATTAGGAAAGATCTGTTACAGTCCTCATTTCTGTAACTGATCACGAGGCCATACCTTGTTTTTAGAACTAGTTTTGTGACCCATTCTGTATTCCTTGACTTTTAGCAAGCGTCTTAGTGTGTCTTGGTTCTTTCCATCATGTGGAGACCCTTACCTTCATTACTGAAGTTTGGTGACCATTTGACTTTCTGCCTTGTTGGATGGTAATAGTTTCCCATTCACTTTTTTGGCAGCATGCTAATAATAGAAGACACCCTAAGTGATCTCCTGCACTCCAAGTATATTTATTTCCTCCATTATGGAGTAATAGTAAGATTTTCCCAGGACAGTTTGGGTCAATGAAGTCTATAAACAAGGCAACTACCTTTTTAAGTTTTATTCCTCATAGTTATCTGACCAGAATGACCAAGGGGAACATTTCACTTCCAGTTCATAGTTATCACTATTCTTCCAGGTACAGACCTCCCCACCTCTGGAACTAAGTCTTCTTTCTAAGCCAGCAGAACAGACGATCATGAGAAGGGGGTGTGAATTTTTGATAGTATAGTAACACTATAGGTGACAGTGAGTGGTACTACTTACTTCCAACCCTTTATTCCTGGACCCATGAATCTTGGCTATGGGAGACACTGTACCATATAGTGGATGCTGACTCAGAGCATAAACAAAGCATTTTGAAGAGCCTTTCTCCAGCCCTATAAGGTATTTCTATCTAACTGGTGATGCAAGTGTGTCTTCAAAAGATCATTCCAAATTTCTATCAATCCAGAAGCTTCTGGATGGTGAAGAACATGTAAAGACCACTGAATTCCATAAGCATGAGACCATCACTTTTTTGGGCATCAAATGTATTCCTTGGTAGCATGCTAAGAACTGTTTCTCAAAGGCAGAGTAGTTTCTGCATATTATGGCAGAATCTTACTCCAAAATCCTAAATGCCTCCATAGTAATTGACATATGAGTGCTGGCAGATACTACAGATAGCATCACTAAAACCACTAACACTTGAAAATCCACTGGATTTCCTAGATCACATGACCACAGTGGCAGAGCAGCCTGCACCACGGAATGGAGCTGTTGCGGAGTCTTCAGGGCCCCTGAAGACTCAAATATAGAAGCTTCAAATATGGAAGCTTCAGAGCCACTTAGAAAATGATCCAGAGTGAAGCTCATAAATGAGGAAGGTCTGCAATATCTGCAATATCCAAGTAGGCCCAGTAGGCACTGTGACTCTTCTCTGTGATAGGAAAAGCCAGATAACACATCTCTTACTTCAGAAAGGATATTTGTACATGCCACAAATGATTGAACTCATAGAAATTTCACTGTGTTAGAAGAACGTGAATTTTAGACTTTTTTCCCATCCTCTGGCTCTGAAATATGTAACTAACAGATTCACAGCAGTTTCTAACTACTCACATGGTCCAGTCTGCATAATATATTGTAATGTCCCGAGGAAGAGAAAGGTGATCAAGTTCTCTGCAGACTAAGATGTGACACAGGGCTGGAAAGTTAATATTACAGTGAAGTAGAACAGTGAAGGTGTATTGCTGGTATTCTCCATAAGCTCCTTATTTCATATGAGCCGTTAGGATAGGTATGGAGAATGAAGGCATTTGCCAAATCAGTAGCTGCTAACCAAAGCAGGGTATGGCCTAATCTTTTCAATCAAAGACAGCACATCTGATACAGTAGCTGCAACTGGTGTCACTACTTGATTCAGTTTGTGGTAATGTACCTTCACTCTTGAGATCCATCCATCTTCTGCATAGGGCAAATTAAAGAATTAAATGGTGATGTAATGGGAAGGACTAGTGAATTCTTCAAGGCATTGAAAGTGGCAATAATCTCTGAAATCCCTCCAGGAAAGCACTACTATTGTTGTTGTTATTATTATTATTTGTTTTTACAATTTTCCCCAGGAAAGGAAATTATAATGGCGTCTGTTTGGCATTTCCAATTATGCTAGCCTGCACACAACAGATTAAGGAACCAGTGTGAGGGTTCTGGCAAGTACTGAGTATATCCCAACTGTGCACTGTGAAAGTGAGAAATAATTACAGGATAAATTTCAGGATATACAGTTATAACAGGGAGTTGGACTTTTGCTGAAATTCCATTGATTACCTAAACTCCACAGGCCCCTACACTTACTGGAGGGCAACAGTGATATTTTGAATCTCATGGAAGCAGGGATGGTTCAGTACCATTGTCCCCTAGTTCCTAAATTTCCATGTTCCTCAATTTACAGTTATACTGATGAAAGTTTTTAGGTCTTATTGGGGAATAATTGGAGAAAGAGTGACCATGTAAAATTTTGGTGGTTCACTGGAGTCCTTTCTCAAGGGGTTCTGGGCCTGTACATTGGCTCATACCCAGGAACTTGTTAGGAGCTTTGATTCCCTATTACTTTGAGCTGAAGTAGGTCTTTGTTCATTTGCCCTTATGTAATTTTTTTATTTTATGCATCTAGTAAAATTTTTGTAGGCTTTCCATCTGTTTCACTTTTATGAACACCATGGATAATCAGCAAATGCCATAGGTCTACAGGTGCCAGATTATTCTGATCATTGTAGTTTTTCTGCTGTACAGTTTCATAAATGCCTGCACGTTGCAATTGGGAGTTATGTGTTGCCAGTTGGCCTCTACCATTTTAGGATCCAATCAAACCCATTTTCCCCCATTGCACATCTCTGGTCCCCACTCTAAGGTCTGGCATACAGAGAAGAGCAGTGACACAGCTCTTCAGGGATATTGGTGCTCCCTGCATGAATCCATTTCTCAAGGTTTTACTGAAGGTATCATTTTCTGGAACATTCCAATGTGGCACATTAGTATTGACATAACAGATCCATTGTAGCATTAACATTTCAATAAGTCTCTGAATGCCCTCATCAATAGTAAACCATGAAATGTAAGACACTTCTGACTCATTCACAGTGGGCCATATTTTGATCCATACTTCTGCCAACCAGTGAAATAAAACATTTCTTTACCCCATGAGCCACAACATTAAATTCAGAATCACTGCTTCACGGGCCACTGTCAATAAATTCAGCTTGATCCAGTTCTGTCATTTTTACTTCATTATCCTGCACATAAAATTCATTTCCGTATTGCTCATTAAGCCTTTGATTGTCATAGAAAACTCAAGTAGTTCTTTGAGAGAAGAGTGGACCTCCTCAAAGGTCACACTATGTACCTCACCCTTAAGAATTTCTTTCAATTTGTATCTAGTTGTAGGCATTGAAACAATTGTGCATGGTAAGGGTGAGTCCAAAATAATGTCAGTATTATCAGGCTTGGTCAGTATAGAATCAGTTTCCTCAGATATACTAGCAGAAGCTAACTCTGCTGTGGTGGGTATGTGTCTGCCTTTAACACAGCATAGGGAAATCTCTTCCTCTGAAAAAATAATCCCATAAGAGCTTAGATGCTCATCAGCCTCAGCAGGGTCCTCCTAAATATTTCCATTCCAGTGAACTAGAACCCATCCTGTTCTGATCAGATCCCTTATCTTTAGTTTATATACCCTTTGAGGCTGAGCATTACAGTGATATAGTTTTTGAAGATATCAGTATATAATACAACAAACATTGTTAATTTCCTACCACTTTGTTTGTAACTCTGTATTGTCTGTACTGTTCTTTTGCTATTTTGTAAAACATTGTCTGTCTATGTTTTCCTCCTTTTATTTTTAAAATTAAAAAAATAAATAAAGTTACATAGTTTTTCAGCTAGTCCAATTACAAGAGTCCATGTTTGGGTTTTTGCAATCTTAAATCAGGTGCCTAAAGGTAAGAGATTACCTTTCAGTTAGAAACTTTTATGGTATTTTGTGTGTTTTAAGCTAGGAATTTGAATCTTAGAATTCCTTGTTTTCTTTAAGTTATTTACCCTTACATTTAGAAGAATTTGATTGCTTGTGAATTGGTTGAGCTAATTGTTGTTCTTCATTAGTTTGTCCAAAGATGCTATGAGCAACCAACAATCATCATTACATTTTCCACTCTGCCAGAAACATTTTAAAATTTCATGTATAGAGTCACTAAATTCTTTTCATTTCCTAAGTAGTGAATTAGGACAATAAAATGGATCTACACTGTGTATTACTTTAAACAGTTCAAAGCACAGATTATTACTATTCCACACAGTACTAGAAAGATAGACCATACCAATCTTAGATCTCATCAAACTAGAGAGCCAACACCAGGGATCACTAATGCCATTCAAGAATTTCATTTTTGCAATTGTCCTTCACTAGAGTCACTCCCAGTACTGAAATCTGTATCAGTCAGTACTTAGGAGAGAAACAGATTTAATGGAAGATGCACAAATACATTTTAAAATTGAAATACAGTGGCCACTCACACAGATGTGAAGAGTGCAAAAGGTCTGTCCACAGTCTGGAGATCTGAATCTTCCTATTGAATGCCTGGACCCCACTGTAGTGTTCCGTGCAAGTTCATATCAAGAGGGTGAATGGTGTATTCCCAAAGGTTGAAAGGTCTGTGTTGCAGGATGAAGAGTCTGCACTTGAAGCCAGGAGGAAACATCCAAGGTGAAGGTGAAAACTGGAATTCCACTAAAGACAGAGAAGCAATTTTTCGTTTTTGTTTTTCTTTCATCCCTTTCTGGTAACAGTTCCCCTTACTGTGATTCTTCTACTTATAAAACTATGCTTTTTCAACTTAGGTGGGCATTTCTTACACAAGTTGGCACACTCAGTTAACTATCTTAACTAATCTATCCAAAAAATACAAATAACAGTATGATTTCTCAGAAACAGCGTTGTCATAAGAATTTTTATTGATAGTGGAATTATTTTGTGGAGAATGATTCTCAGTTGATATCATGAGACAAATGCCTGTAATCTGTTCCCTGATACTGGCAATGCCATTGCCTGTGGTAATTCTTACTGTGTTTACTTAAGAAGGTGAAAAAAATGGCATGAAAGAAAAAGAACAGTTTAGTAAAAAGAAGAAATGTACTAATTTATGATTCAGACTATGTCAGTTTTTTAGATAAAGTTATGTAATTTCCTTTTTCATTATCCATAAGGATCACTGTCTGATATTTGAGGTATGTGACAAACATTTTAAAATACATAGACTTTTGCATACTGTGAGCATGAGGTCGAATTGGTCTCCTTGAATTGTATTTTGCCTTGCTTTTTAACAGTTCAACATTTTGTAAAATGTATTATACAGTGTTCTGGCTCTAATTCTATGGTGGATATTTTGCTGTCTATGGTAGCATGTAAATATAAGTGAGCATGAATTAAATATTCATAATACAGTGCTTATTACATAGCTTGCTCTAGCCTTAATCATGCTAATCAGTTCTCCATTGGGTAGTATCATCTAAAACTATGTCTACTGTATATCTGTGATAGCTGAGATATTTTGTGGTATGTAGTACATTGCACAATCCAGTGTTAATTTTTTGTACCATAGAACATGTGGGTAAGGTCCCTGCAGCTCATTTCTGTTTCTTACAATCACTAGGGTGATATATAGTGCATATTGCTACCACTATTCAGCTAGTGATGGAATGTTTAAAATACAAGGCATTTTTTATTACTAAGTTCATTGGTAAAATTTAGAAGCACATGATGATCACATTCATCATATGGAATTTGTACCTATACATGATATATTTTGGTGCTTGTTTTTTCCATTCTCTTCTCTTCCATTCAACCTCTCTTCCCCTCCTTATCTATAAAGCTTGTTTCCATTTTATCCATTTTCCTGATATTGTTCTTTTTCTTTCCTTTCTTTCTTTCTTCCTCCTCCCTAATTCCACTTTCATTGTGAAAAACTTATTATTTCACAGTAATGTTCTATATTTCTGTTCTTACTTATACTTTCAGTTTTTCACACCAGATAGACAATGCAATACTTACACATATGTGTCTGATTTTTTTCACTTAGTAATATGTTCTCAGGGGCTATCCATTTAGCTATAAACGTCTTAAGGTTTTCCTTCTTTATGGCTGAGTAGTATTCTGCTGTATTTTTTTTTTTTAAAAAAAACAGTTTTATCAGTACATCAACTAGTGTTCTTTGAAGGTGTTGCCAACATTCAGCTATTACAAAGTGTCCTCCTATAAACAATGGGTGCACATGTATTGCTGCACTATGATACTTTCAATTCTTTTGGGAATATACCAAGAGGAGAATAGGTGAGTGAAATGGGAACTCTAGTCTTAGTTCTTTGAGGAATCTCCATACCAATTTCCACTGTGGTTGCACTGGTCAGCACCTATCAGTAGCAGAAAAATGTTTCTTTTGCACACAGCCCTGACAGGATTTTTTATTATTTGATTTCTTCATAGTAGCCATTATTCCTGGACTGAAATGCAGTAATGGCTGATTTTTTTCTTGGATTATCCACCACCACCCTCATGCTTCCTCCATGCTGGGTTCAATCAACATAGATTAGGTCCTGTCCTTCCACTGTCAACCAGTGAAAGCAATGATATGTCCCCAAAGTGGACAGTTGTTTTTCTAAATTTCTTCCTTTGTTTACTTTTTTATGTTATTGAATTCTTTTTTCATTTTTTGTCTTGTTTGGTTGTTTTAATATGAATGAGAAGATTTCTACATTTTGTTTCTTTTTGTTCTAATTTTGTTTCTGTTTATTCCTTGTTTCTTTTGCTCCAGTCTTCACCTGTTTCTGAAATTTGTGTAGTTTTCCTTTCTCCTCTAGCCTTCCTTCTAATCCCCTTTTCTTCTGTTTTTCCCATAAGCCCTGAGGGTAAGGTGGCCATGTTGAAAGGTTATTTTTTGAACATAATTTTCTGGTTTCTTTTAGATTTTGTTATATAATTATAAATCCTTTTCATAAGGTTAAAGTTGACAAGTTAATAGACACCAGAATTCTCATCTTCTAGAAAGTGTTTGATGCCCTTCATATTATTGATTGTAGTAATTTAATTGATCTAATTAGTTGTTCTTACATGTGAAGAATGAGTTTGTCTGAGTATCATAAAGAATTCTATAGGAGAGAGCTGAAGAATCAGGGGACAGGCCAAATAGCAACAATTCATAATCCCTTATAACTTAAGGAGATTATAGAGGTCTTACAACATACTCAGAACCCAAAGGCCAGTTACAAATGAAAGACATCTCAGAAAAATTGTCATTACCTAAGAGTTCTTGATACTACCAGTAATCATATCAAACATAAAATTTTCAAGCATCAATCAGGAATTGAATGAAAAAATAGACCATGAGAAGACCTGGGTGTAGCATGCAACCTCAGACTTCCAGCTCACCAAAGGAGAACCAAGGATCAATGAGGAGGAACAATTCAAGAGCCACCATCCTGGACACACTGAATTGGTGACAGCAACAATAACAAAGCAAATGTGTGAGGTTCAAGAAAATACTCAAATCAAGAATAATTTCTCAGATAACTTCAGAGATGATCATAATAAGGGGTATGATTACTGAATCTAGAGAGATACGGATTAAAAAACAGTACCCTGGTAAAATGATGGAAACCGTGAATGTCCAACATAGGAAAAGATTGGAATCAGTGAACCAAATTCAAATAGATATCCAGGAGATTTAAATTTCTTTTGAGTGTATATGCAACAGAATGAAGCATCTTGAGGAAGAATATCAGATCTAGAACATAAGATTGGGATTAGTGATTGCAAAATAAATGATTTATTAAAAATAGTAAGGGACCACAGAAAGTCAACCCAACAGCTGCAAGATGTTGCAAAGAAGAATAAGATGGATCAGTCAGTGGAACAGCAGAATGCAGCACAAATGACATAAACCTGATTGTGGATGTGATAGCAGAAAGTTTCTCAAGCATGAAAAAAGCATTTAAACAGGTAAGTTTGGAAATACAAGTGTAATTAGACAGGATCAAAATAAATCTACACCAAGGCATATGATAGTCAAGATTCCAGAGCCAGGGGTGGTGGTGCATGCCTGTAATCGCAGCAGTGGAGAGTCTGTGTCAGGATCATCACTGAATTTGATGCCAGCCTTGGCTACAAAAGGAGTCTAAGGCCAGCTTGAACTGCACAGTGAAACCCTGTCTCAAAAAGACCAAAAAAAAAAAAAATTCTACAAATTCAGTACATGGACATAATATTAAAAACTTTTAGAGAAAAGAAACAAATGTCATGTAAAGGAAAAGCTATCAAAATCATAGCAAACATTTCAACAGAAACCTTTAGTCAAGGAAGCTTCCAATGAGGTATTTGAAGTCTTAAAAGAAAACACCCTCCAACACAGACTGATACACCCCAGATACCTCTTTCAAAATCAATGGAGAAATAAGATGTTTCCATGAAAAAGTAGAACTGAAGAAGCAACAACAAAGTTATTTCAGAAAGGTATTAAAAAGACTACACTTACATAAACACCAGTGGAAAGAATAAGGTAAAACAAACCTTAAACAGAGGTAAAGGAAACCAGATAAAGCATCAGTTAAAGCAAACAATTAAACAGGGGAAAGACTGGGAATAAACTACAGGGAAATAATATGACAAGGGTAAGTCAGTACATGTCATTTACAATTATCAATCTAAATGCTCTCAATTCCAAATCAAAAGAAACAAACTGACAGAATACATCAAGAAACAAGATTCAAGAATATGCTGCAAAAAGAAACACATTTAAATAAGTAAATTCATAGACTAAAACAATCAAAGGATGGAAAAGAATACTTCATGTGACAGGAACCAGCAAAAAAGCAGGGAATCCCTGCTTTTTTGCAGACAATGTGAACTTTAAGCCAAGAATGATCAAGAGTTACAAAGAAAATTATTACATACTTGTTAAGGGAAAACTCAGAGAAAGATAAAACAATCATAAATATATCTGCACCAAATAACAGTGTGCTCAGCTATATAAAACAATTTTTTATGGTCATGAAAAATAAAATAGGTACTAACACAGTTGCACTGGGGGGGCCTTAACTTCCTCTTCCTAATTTGTATACCAATTTTGTATACATACTGAAAGTTATGGGATGCTGTGAAAGCAGTCCTATGAGGGAAAATTATATCTATGAATTCCCACATAAGGAAACCTGAGGGAGCTCAAATAAACAACCTAATGTTGAAACTTGGAGGAGGAGGAGTCAAGCCAAAATCTTTTATGAGGGAGGAAATTATAAAGCTATCAGCAGAAAGTAGTCCAGTTCAGACTAAGAAATCAATATAAAAATCAAAGATATGATTCTTTAAAAGATTAAAAAAATTTGACAAATCCTTGGAAACCTTATCACAAAAAGAAAAGATTCATATCTATTCAGTTAAAAATATAAGGGTAAAATCACAATAGATAATGCTGTCATAAAGTTCATCAATACAGACTTTGAGAACAAGTATCCAACTAAAATGCATATCATAGAAGAATAGACAGATTCCTGGATGCATCTGAATAAGCAAAACTCAAGAAGATACAAAAGTTCTAAATAATCCAATATCACTTAATTAAATTGAAGAAATAATTTAAAAATTACCAACAAGGCAAATCCAGGGTCCCAGTATATGCACTGCTGTGTTCTATAAGAACTTCAATGAAGATCTAATGCAACTACTGATAAAACTCTTTAATGAAATTGAAATGGAAACAATGCTCCCAAAGTTTTTGCTGGAATAAAGTGTAAGCTAGAGACAAAAACCAGAGAACACAAGAAAAAAAAGAGAGCTACAGGCCAGTATCTGTAATGAACATAAATGCAAAAATTCTCATTGTGGTATTGGTAAGCAGAATGCAGCAAATCAAGATTATAGAGCATACCCAGAAGGATCCATCCCAAGGATACAGGAATGCATTCACATATACAAATCAATAAATATACTATATCAGCAGAACTAAGGATAAAAAGCACATGATCATCTCAATAAATGGCAGAAAAAGCATTTGACATAGACCAACACTCATGATAAAAAGTCCTACAGAAAATTGGAACAGATGGTCTTTGTGTTAATCTAAAAGCCATCTATGATAAACCAACAATCAATACCCTACTAAATGGTTTGAAAACTAACAGCTTTCACTGAGAAACAAAAAGACAAGTATGTCCATTACCACAACTCTTACTCAATAAAGTTCTAGAAACATTCCATAAAGAAATTAGACTAGAGAAAAAAATAAAAAGAATAAAGATAGTAAAGAGAGAAGTTAAACTATCATTAGTGTGTGACATAATACTCTACATAAAAGACCCCAAAACCTCCACCAAAAGACATAGATTTAATAACCAAATTTAGCAGCATAGCTGGATACAAAGTCAACACTGAAAACTCAGTAGTATTGCAGTATACATGTAACAAACACTGAAAGAAAAATTAGTGAAAACAACTTTCACAATAAGACATAAAAGAAAAAAAAATTCTAGGTATCAATCTACTAATGTGAGTAAAACACCTTTACATTAAAAATAGAGTACTCTGAAAAAAGAGACCAAAAATATTATCAGAACATGGAAAGATATCCCTTGTTCTTTGACAGAAAGAACCAATACAGTGAAAATGGGCATACTCCCAAATTGTATAGATTTAATTCAATACCAATCAAAGTACCAATAGCATACCTCACAGAATTAGGGAAAGCAAACTTAAAATTTCATTTGGAACTAGAGGAGACCTACAATAGCAAAAGCAATTCTAAACAGTAAATGCATAGCAGGGGGCCACACAATCCCTGACCTAATATGATGCTACAAAACTGCAGTGATTAGAACAGCATTGTACTGGCATAAAAGACTCCATCAACGAAACAGACTAAAAAATATTGAAAACCCTCCACACACACTCAGCCACCATATATTTGACAAAGGGACTCAAACACCTTTACTGGAAGAAAGGCAGCCTGTTTAGTACATAGTGCTGGAATATTTGGCTTTCCATATACCAAAGATTAAAATTAATATCTCTCACCATGCAGAAGCTAAAATTGAAACAGATTAAAGATCTAAATAGTGAAACAGAAGCAATAAATCTTCTGAAACGGGAAATCTAGAACTCTTGAAGACATAGGTGTAGGCAAAGTTTTTATGAACCAAAACTCATTGCACAGGAAATATCACAAATTATCAAATGAGATGCCATATGAAAAAACATTTGGATGAATACACATTTCTCAGACAAGGAGATACAAATGGCAAATAAATATATGAGAAAATGTTCAGCATCATTAGTCATCCGAGAAATGCAAATTAAAGCAACACTAAGATTCCACCTTACCCCAGTAAGAATGGCTAGAATTAAGAAATCAACCAATAACAAATGCTGGCGAGGCTGTGGAGAAATAGGAACCCTTCTCCACTGCTGGTGGGAATGCAGACTGGTGAAACCACTGTGGA
>NW_004955569.1:1427429-1453703 GCF_000276665.1 Chinchilla lanigera
CTTTGTTTGTAACTCTGTATTGTCTGTATTGTGCTTGTGATATGTTGTAAAATGTTGTATGTCTGTTAATGTTTCCCTCCTTTTATCTTTAAAATAAAAAAATAAATAAATATTAAAAAAAAAAAAAGAAAAAGCATTTGCCCAGCAAGGAACCTTCAACAATGTGAAGAGATAACACAGAGTAGGGAAATTTTGTGCCAGCTCTTTCTCAGACAGTGGAATATTATCAGAAAAATATAAAAACTCAAAAGAATCAGATTCCCCATGTTTAAAGACCTGATCCAGAAAAGGACATCTGAAAGGCAAATACTTCTCAGGTGAAGTAGAACAAACAAATAAATATAGGAATAAATGTTGAGCATCAGTGGTCATTTGCAAGATGCAAATTAAATCAATGCTAATATTCCATCTCCAGAAAGAATGACTGTTATCAGTAAATCAACAAATAAATGATTGAGGTGCTGGGGGGATGAAGAAATACTTTGAAATTTTTCGTGGCAGTGTAGTCTGGTGCGCCCTCTGTGGAAATCAATATCGAGATTCCTCAAAATCTAAAACAAAGGGTTCCTTTTGACATAGCTATTTCCCTTCTTGGTATCTTCCCAGTAGAATTAAAAGCATCATACAACAATGATACATGTGCACGCATCTTTATAGCAGCACAGTTTGTTATGGCTAAACCTTGGGAACAAATCCAAAGCCCATCAAATGATGGATGGATAAAAAAGATGCTTTTTTTTTTTTTTTTTTTACAGAATGGAATACTACTATGCCTTAGAAAAGGATCTAATTGAGACCTTTCTATGTAAATTAGCACACCTTGAGACCATACTATTAAGTGAAATAAATTGGACATATATGCTCAAATATTGCCTGGTTTCTCTGGTGTGAGAAGAAGTGAAATAAGGAATAAAATGAATGATAGCTGTTGTAAAATTGGAAGAAAATGTTCAAAAGACGAAGGGAACTAGGGAGGGCAGTAGGAAGTAAGAATGAAGGTAAGAAGGAAAAAAGAAAATAGAGGGGAAAATGGAAATAAATATTTTATAAAAGGATGGGAAAAATGTTTGAAGGAAGTGGAAGGAAATGGGAAAAATGAATCAAGATCTACAGCTACAAATTCAATATGATGAATGGCACCTTATGTATCTAAACTGTACCAATAAGATTAATTCAAAAACATTATATATATGTATATATATATAATGAGCATTTTTAAATGTTTTTATACCTATATACAGTGCTCAATATTTTAATGAGGGCAAAAGTATGTTTTCAAGTGTTTATCATGAAGGGAAAGTGTACAGAGTTTACAGATTCTAGTCAAGCAGCAAGCATCACAGTAATCCCCAAACTAGACACTGATACCAGAACGAATCAATCCAATGTTTTGGAGAATATCATTGTCAAAATCCTCAACGAAATTACTACATCGCAAGATTTCACATTATTTAAAACAGCGTGCAACCAGGCAAACTTGGATATAACCAAGCCAAATATAAAGAAACAAACAAACAAATAACATAGAAGAGTTCAACCTAGTTAAATAAAAAACATGATACCGGACATGAAAATAATGAAACAACATGTAATTATCTCAATATATTTAGAAAAAGCATTCTCAAAGAATTAAAAACTGACATTAAAAAATATGAAGAAATTTGTTAAAGGGTAGTATATTCCAAAATAAAGAATGGATAGATGGATACATATAGAGAGACAGGGATATATATATATGATAAATATGCAAATGACATCATTATGAATAGGAACATTTAAACTTCCATTCTTTAAGATCAAGAAAATAGAAGTATTTTCCCTGTCAAAAATTGTATTCAAAAAAATTGTATTCCACTTAATCTTCAAAGTCCTAGGCAGAACAATGAAGAAAAAGAAAGAAAAGACACACAAATTAAACAAATCAAAGCCAGGCATAGTGGCACACTTGTAATTCCAGCACTTGTGAGACTGAGGCAGGAGAATTGCTGTGAGTTTGAGACCAGCCTGAGCTGCATAGTGAGTTCAAATCCAACCTGAGCTATGTGATGAAACCCATACTAAAAAAAAACCACAAACAAACAGACAAAAAAACCTTAAATTTTCCTGGTTTCCAGTTGATATTTTCATTGATACAGAAAATAAGACTCCACAAAACAATCATTTAACTCATGAAGAAGTTCAGGAAAACAAACAGTGCCTATTAACCTTACAAAATCAGTAACACTCAACATGCCCATTGGGAAACACAAAATAAAAATTTATAGAGCAATAGGGTTAAAAAACTGTTAAAATCCCAAAGACAATATAATCATGTTGTAAAATTTTGATCTAAATGAAGCACAAAATATTGATAAAACAATCTGAAGAGGAAACATGATTTGAAAGACATCATATTTCTGAGTGAAAAAATTAATAAATTATGTACATATAGAAAATGTTTCTGTCAGCTACATACTGCTGTGGTGACTCTCTGAGATGAATTAATTTACAAATATGGACATTTTAGTTGGCTCAGCACATTAAAACATTGTATCTATGTTTTTACAGACATTCATTTTGGACCAGTGTGTCTGTTATTTCCTAAAAGGACACACTGCCGATGATCTAAGTTCCTTCCATTGAGCTGCATGCCATAAAATTTCCAGTATCGCCAAATGGTGTAGCATGCTTGAGGACCAAACCTTCATCACAAAATTGAGTAACGTTGAAATAGTGATCTTTCACTAAAATACAAAAACATCCTAAAGGGCTGGGGATTTAGCTCAGCGGCACAGCGCCTACCTGGCAAGCGCGAGGCCCCAAGTCCAATCCCCGGAACCGAAAAAAAAAAAAATCCTACAATTTATATGAAAATTCAGTGCTCACCAAAACCATCAAAAGTCGAGTAACTGTGAATAGAATGGAAAGGCAAGCTACAAACTACTAAAAAAACATTCATTATGTCTATATGTGAGAGATGAATTTCTTCATCTTACACTATGGATAGCTAAATACCAGGAAATAACAATTAAAAAACAAAGATTAAAATGAGTGAGTATTAGGGCTGGGGATTTAGCTCAGAGGTACATCGCCTGCCTGGCAAGCGCAAGGTCATGAGTTCGATTCCTGGTACCGGAAGAAAAACAAAAAAAAAAAATAAAATAAAATGAGTGAGTATTTTAATATATACTTCACCAATGAAAACATGTAAGTGAGAAATAAGAATTTGGAAACAGGCAAAACATTGGTTATCATTTAGAAAATGCAACTTACATCAATAAAAACAAACATGAAAGTAGAAGGGAGAAAATAATAGAAAAGGGGGAAACATGCAGGGAGGAAATGGAAGTAATGGGAATAAAAATGATTATGTTGTACGCATGTGCAAACATGACAAAACAAAAGTCAGTAATCTGTACAAGTATTATGGACTGATAATCATTTTAAATTAAAGTTTCCAGCAATTGTGTTGGACAGTCATTACACATACTTGAACAACCATTAAGTAAGCCCAATATTTTCATGGAATCAATTTATCTGTGTATCTATCTATATATCTACCTAACTATATTTCATTTCTAAAATGCTGCAATATTCACATGTCATAAGTGCATTCTTTTTGCTTTAAGTACATTAACAAGTATATTTTGAATTTGATTTTCATTTTAACTTCTGGTATGGTGAAATGCAAGGCTTTAACCAACATAATCAAACATCACTAGATTACTCTCTATGTACTTTTTATGAAATGATTTGAGAGAAAAGTTTATGACAGCTATTTCTTGATAATCTGTATTGTGATTTTGAATAATTTAGCTTGGTTTAATTCACATAGATTCCAAATTATTCCCAATTATTAAAGCTAGGACAAAATAACAATTTTTTTCAGTTTATCTTGTCTTTGGCAACAAGGGTGTCCCTGTCATTGTTTAAAACTTTAATGTCTTGGGGCTGGGGATTTAGCTCAGTGGCACAGCGCCTGCCTGGCAAGTGCAAGGTCGTGAGTTTGATTCCTGGTACCAGAGAAAAACAAAACAAAACAAACAACAACAAAAAAATTCAATGTCTTGATGCTTTTACAGTTTCAGGATATTATTTGTTTCTCCTCCGTTCTATTCTTCATGACACTTTATATTTCCTTTCTTTGTGTGTTTTTTATTCCTATATTCATACCTTCTTTTCTTGTACCTTGTAACACCATAGATGAAGAATACAAGCAGTGGAGACAATGTGTATCTTTATTTTATTTCTCATCCTAAAAGAGGGAGTTGAAAAGCCAGGTTTAAAGCCTTTAAATGCAAGCATTCTTCATGTGAAGTGAGATTGTCAGCATGGGAGAGAGACTAGTCTAGAAGTTTCTTGGTTGGAATTTATCATTTGAGCTTTACCGTGCTGGAAGTAGTTGGTTTCTCTTGTCAGTCTCAGTTCTGCAGGCCCCCAGTGGAGCTGGAGCCAATCAGCAATGAAAGTGCAGCCTGTCTGAAGTACTGAATCTGCTGGACTAAGAGAGGAGGTCTCGTCCTGTGTCATGGCTCCAAAAGGCACAGCCTGAGTTCATTGCTGAGAGCCCCCACCTGACTAGACCACCCTTTCCTGTAACTTCTACTGGCTGCAACCTGCATTTGAAGGATCCTGGGAGACTCTCAAGCCACACACTGGTTACGTTGTGGCATAGGTGCAGGGATGGGATGGAATTAGGTGAGTCTGGAAGGAAGGAACCAGAACAATCTATGGCAATGAGTAGTCTCTGCTTCGGTCCAGAACCTGAGAGCTTCCTACTCTTCATTCTGCATCATCATCTGTCCCTTTTCTGCTTTGCTCAGACAGGGGCATTTCTGGGTCCCCAGCAATCTGTCCGCACTGTGACACTGCCAGCCAATAGTGCCTTCTTGGGAAACCACAGACACAGCTGTGTCTCCACCAGTCTGAGGACAGCTGGGGCTCTGGGGAAACCCTGGGTTTAATACTCAGTAATAAAAAACAAGTGTCACTAATTCTTTATGTGAGACCTCTTCTCACAATGGTGTTACTGCATGAACAGTCCTTGTGGTCTCATGACATTGAGAAATGAGTTTGTGAGCCTAATGGAGGCTGTTAGGAGAGGCTTTATTGGAAATAATACTAATAAGAGCTCCCTGATTTCCAGGAAGCATCCCTGGAAAAAAGAAAAAGGCCATGTACCCGCTCACACAATCTAGAGCTAATTATAGATAAACAGACCACAGTAATTGGTCAGTTGCTTAGTGACCACATATCAGAAGTGTCTCTGAATTTCGAACAACCATTTTGAATTCAGGACCTCTAACCAGTTTCTTCAGCATGCATGGTTTAACTTGGTCTTTGGGAAAGGTAGGGTAGACATCTACAAGGTGAAGCTTTTAGGTAGTTTCCTGTGTCTAGTGACAGCTCTTTAAGGTGAATGTCCTTAGTGTCATAGATGGGTCGATGGGAGATGGTGACAGCAGGTGATGGCTTTTTTTTTCTTTTTTCTTTTTTTTTTTTTTGGTACCAGGAATCAAACTCAGGACCTTGCACCTGCCAGGCAGTCACTTGTGCCACAGAGCTATATCCCCGGCCCAGACAGCAGGTGATGAAAGAGACATATTTTACTTTTCCTTAGGTGTCCTATCCCAGGTACAGTTGAAGGATTCAGGACCTAGCCCGCTGGTGCCCTTAGAAAACCTGTCCCTCACCTGCAAGGTCTCTGGTGAGTCCATCACCAATGTTTGCCACTGGTGAATCCAGCAGTAACTGGAATGGGATCTGCCAGCCCTCAGGGAAAGGATAGGTGTGAATGGGGTGGATGTGTTGTGGAGGAGGCACTGCTTACAGCCTGACTTTCAAGAGCCATGTCTCTATCACCAGAGAAATATCAAAGAATGAGTTCTCCCTACACCGTATCTCTATGACCACAGAGGACACTGCTGTGTATTACTGTGCAAGACACACAGAGGAGCTTAGTGTGAGACCTGACAGAAACCACCTGCCAGGGTGCTCTTAACCAGCAGGGGCGTGCCACACACATTGGTTTGGTGAACAAACCACAGACTTTGTGAAGAAAACCCTGGGTACTTTTCTCTCCAGGTGATTAGCATCTCCATGAACAGCCCCAGGCAAAGATATTTCTGAATTTCTAAGTCTCTGACCACATCATATTATGTTTTCATAGAATTAGGCATCTATGTTTCTTCCATATTAAAATTACTATCAGTGGCACAGTAACTTTTTAATGAAATCATCATTTATACCTCCACTGACTACACAATCTCCTTAGCTTTTAGGTTTAGAAATATTTAATGTTAAAAAGTAGTTCCCTATTGGTTGCAAGTCTGCCCTAAACCCTCAGATGCATCTGCAGAATGATTTGTATAAATTAAATACCTACAGTTATGAATCTCATCCTGAAGGGCACTTCCCTGCTCTGGTTCATGAAAAACCCTCTACTCTAAATGGGTGGACATCAGGGCTGGGGATTTAGCTCAGCAGCATAGCGCCTGCCTGGCAAGCGCAAGGTTGTGAGTTCGATTCCCAGTACCAGAAAAAAGACAACAACAACAACAAAAGAAAAAAAATGGGTGGACATCGTTCTATATGCTGATCTGAGTGTACACATATAGTTGGAGATGTTTAGTTCTCTACTCTCCTGGATGTTGGGCAATGCCTTGGACAGTGTGGATTCTGTCCACAGTGATAGGGCTTCTCTTGGCACTACCAGCTTCTCCATAGTTAGTAGAAAACCCCAGTGCTGTCACACACTTTACAGTTAAGAGGGATGCACAAGCAACAGTTTACCTGGGTCTGATCTCAATAGTGTTGAGACTCCTACTTCACAATCTCTAGCACAAACTTGGACATAAGGAGTGAGATTCACAAAACCTCTTTCCTGTATTAAAAATATGTTCTAATTTTTCTTCATTCTAGTGTTACCTATGCATCAGGCATACATCAACAACCTGTGCGCATTAAGCTCACACTGCAATGACGAAGGTTGTAGGCTGCCGGTGAAGTAGCCTTGATTCAGCTCAAGTGAGCAGGTTTGCACAGATCTATCAAGCACAAATGCTACTACAATGTTTTGTGTCCAAAATACATAAATTTTGTAGGGAAAATATAGTAATGTCTTTAAATAATTTCTATATCTGTCTGTTATCTATTGATCTAACAATGTATGTTATCTCACTACCTACTTATTTATACCATCTTTTTTCTCAATTATCAGATACTCACTCTATAGCCAGAACTATCTAATGTATGCTGTACCCATTCAAACACATTTTTACTTCTCCAGTAGCTTCTATTTGGATTATCAAGGTGGATCTTATGTAACATCTATCATAATTCAGAATAAAATCCCTAGGATATATGATTTTATCTAAGGTTTACTTTCACTGAAACTTCTTTACTGTATTATATATTTAAGGACAGTAATGTGGTAGGACTTGTTCATGTAGAACTTTGACATTATCTTGAGGACTAGGTACCTATTCCCACTTAGGTGGCCATTATTTCTTAACCTGCAGACTTGACCGATACTTCATGCTTCTGTCTCTCATCTGTGGAAAACATTGGTCTGCAAGAAGACCATGCATTTCCCTGAGGGCCAATTTGCAGAATATAAACACCTCACATTGATTCAGAGAGGGAATTCATGTGAGCTACTCAATTTTATTTGCTTTCTTTATTGGGGAACATGACTAATACGTATACTCCAGACTCTTATCTTCCTGATAGCCATAGCTTTCTCCCTGGTGAGCTATAATTTCTTCAAAGTTTTAAATACTAGCAGCTGATCCAGTGAGAAATAATTAAATGAAAACTATGGAAGAGCCTTATTTTCACCTGAGCCCTTGGAGTAGGCCCCTACGGAAGACACCAAACCAAACTGAAATGATTCATGATCAGTATTATGTAATCACACTTAAACTTCAGGAAAGCAGACCTAAAAATAGACCAATTATTTCTTAAAACAAAGAACTCCAGGTTGTTAGAGGGGGAGTAGTAAGGAACCCCCTCTGCATTAACCTTTAGAAGAAAGTAACTTGGATTTACCCGACATCAGCCAAGCTGGTGATTCTCTGCTTCTTTGTATCTGGCTTACAAAACCCTCTGTTCTACCGTTTCTCATTTTGGTTTCTGTTATGCTCTGTAAAATTTGTCAAAGATTTGTCAATTCATGAATCAAAAATAAAATAAACTAACAGTACAGCTAGCAGTGTTGTTATTATGTCTTTTGACCCAGATGCATGATTTGACCTGAATTAGTGAAGGACATTTTTTGAATTAATGAAGGAAATAGGATAAATTCAGCATTCTTGTTTAGCTTATACTTTAGCACTGTTTTAAGGAAAAGAGCAACGTTTTTTTTCAGCTGCCTGTTTCTTCCACAAACAGCTTAACAGATAAAGGATCCTGGTAAATATATTGATTGGAGAAATATCCATTCTTCCAGTCAGTGCATGTGTGATATGGACATCTTAAATTTACAAGTGCTCACTCATATTAAAGAAAAATACAATTAGATGATATGTTACCACTTTTATAAATTTGAGCAAGTGAACATTAAAGGAACATAAATAAAATCAGTAGTAGCCTGCAGAAATGGTGGAATAAGGGAAGTTTTCTGAAGAGTTTCAGAAGACTAAAGCAGAATTTAATGGAATTGATTCATTCCATATATTGACAATGGTGATGGTTATGCCAAAATTTAACAAATTGTACATTTTGTGTCAAAAGATACCTCATTCATCATTAAAGCTATTATAAATAAAGACAGATAATATTCTATCAAAGGATTACCATGTAGAAAAGCCATTTCCCTTTCCATCATTAGAGGAAGAGGTCTGGAAATATCACAGAGTATGTCCTCTCTGTCTGGGACTTGATCGGATACAACTGACAAGTGTAGACAGGGCTTAGGGCCAAGTACAAGGAATAATATTTTTGTCAGAAAAAATATTAAAAGTATCACATAAATCTTTCATACTTCTAGCTTTGCATGGATGTCTATAAAAATGAAATCATATAAAAATGAACCAGTGCATTATTAATATGCATACATAGATAAACTAAGAAGTGTTAAGAATTTATCACAACAAAATACATAGAAGGCATAACTTTATTAATACTATGAATGTTCCAGTATGTCTCTGAGAACAGTCACATCTCTGTGGGCACAGGTCTCCATGAAGTCCCCACCCCAGAGCTGGCTGTACACCAGGAAGTCATAGGATCAGGGTCTTCCACCACTGATGAAAACCAGCCCTGCCCTGACCCTGCTACTCTGCAGAGGAGTCCAGCTCTAATGCCAGGTGTTTCCTCTTGGGATCAGGATTGAAAACAGAGGGTCGCCATTGAGTTTGGGCTGAGCTGAGTTTTCTTTCTTGCTATTTCAAAGGTAATTCATGGAGCATAAAAGATACTGAGTGTGTTAGCAGACATGAGTAGGATAAACAGTAGACCTGTGTGACAGTTCTCTAAGCAGGATGTCTCTGTGTTTGCAGGTGTCCAGTGTGAGGTGCAGCTGGTGGAGTTCGGGGAGACATGCTGCAGCCTGAAGGGTCCCTGAGACTCCTTGTTGCCTCTGGATTCTCCTTCAGCGATTACGACCTGAACCAGGTCCATCAGGCTCCAGGAAAGCAGCAGGAATCGGTTGGTCTTGTTAGAAAAAGAAACAAAGATAACGGATACACGACAGAATACTCCACATCTGTGAAAGAGAAATTCACCATTTCTAGAGATGATTCCAAAAGCACGGGGTATCTGCACTCACAAATTCGGAGAACCAAGATCGCGGCCTTGTGTTACACTGAAAGAGACAATGAGGAAAAATCTGGAATCCCAGACACAAACCTCCTTGCAGCGGCGCTCGCGGCCAGCAGGGGGCAGTCAGGACACACTGAATTGAGGGTCATCCATAAAGCAGGTGCAAGGTGGCCTGGTGGGAGCCGTTAACAGCTGGTTTCCTGTCATGGTCTGAAGCTTCCTCTCCTTCTAATGTTTTTCCAGAGAACAATTTTAAATGTATGATCCTGTTCCTACCACTGATTTCTCTGAATTGGGAAAGTTTTATGGGGAAACAATATGGGGACACATTCTCACCTGCCTGAAAGTCCATGAGGCCCTTATCGAAGCAGACATGAATGCGGTCAGCAGGATCGGATCCTGAGGAAGCTCAGGGAACCTTGTGAGTCTTCCAATCAGACTCAGCACAGAGATCTCAGGTCCTCAAACTGGACAAATTTGAGAACATAGATTGAATCCAGTAGGCTGATGATGCATGGGTGATGTCCTCTACTCTATGATATAATTTGTATCAGTCTTTTCTCAGAAGAACTCTTCACAACTGTCTTAGCAATGGTGGGGATCCTCTTTGACTGCAAATTCGTGCCATCTATCCCAGGGTTTTAGTGAAAATCTGTTTATCTCCTTCCCCTTGAAAATGGATGCTATGTGTTCTCTGGTTTTAATGCCAGAGCTCATCTCCTTGACCTGGCCCTAAGGCCAAGCAATGACCCCTGGCAGCGACCTGGCCAGTGCTGAAGGAAGTTCTCAGTATCCGTTGTCCAGGTGCCCGCTCTAGGGCAGAAATTTCACAGTGAGATAGCCTCGTGGTGAAAGGTTATTCATCTTGTTGCAGTTGGGAAGCAGAGATGGGATGAGTCGGTGACAGGCTTATACCTTTCCAGGTCACGTTCCAGAGACCAGACCCTCAGGCTGGGCCCACCTCCCAACATAAGGCTTTTGGGGACGTTTTAGATCAAACCTGTAATACACATCTGCACAACACCTTCAAGTGACATCTGGACCCCTGTTTAATTTAATCACAAGCCAGGATGGTCCAGCCTGGTCCTACATGAAACTGGCCATTGTCATGGTTATTTTAAAATTAATCTTGGCCAAGCTGCTTTTATTGGTAAATTGGCTAAACTATTATTATTTGTCTTCTGATAAACACTAATTCTCGGGTGATTTTGTGATCACTGTTTCATGGAAATTTTCAGCTTTTTGAAAATGCAGAGTAGCAGGATGAGTCTGGAAGGCCACAGTGGACATGTGAGTCTGAGTTGAGGAAAGGGTGGAAAGATGAACTCTCTGAGGAGACTGGCTTTAGTTCTTGAGACATTTAGCACAGTTTACCTTTGAAGCTGACTGGTCTTGGGGTTTTTTTGCTTTTTTCAATTAATGACTAAATCTTGTTATTTATAATTGGTCCATGCAAACCTTACATTTCTTTATCATTTTATTCTTTTCAGAATGAATATCAAAGTGAACCGTTCATATGTTAGGTTACAAAATTTATTTTTGTAGAATTACTCATTATATTCCACATATAAAAGTGCACACATATAAAATACATAAAATCAATCATTATGTAATATATACTATTCTATGCAGTATTGATTATATTTTACATCATTATGTATTGATCAAGAAATACATATTCAAAATATATAGGGTCCTCCAAAAAAAATCATACACACTTCAGGAAAAGAAAAATAGTGTGATGTTTTTTCAACAGATGGTGATACATTTGTGTGGGGGACCCTAGAGGATGTTGTATATCACTGATAACCCATTGCACTGCCGTCCCTTAGAGAAGAAATTGAAAATGTGTGTGCAGCAATCTCAATGACCAAGGTCACCCCAATGGCAGTTCACCATACTAACAGATGTCTGGAAGCTAATGGCCACCACTTTGAGGACCTGTTGTAATTGCAGAGGCCAAAGGTAATTTGTATTAATCTCCTACCTAAATAAATTTAGTATTAAAATGTTTATACAAATTTTTCTTTTCTTGAAATGTATAAATATGTATATATTTTTGGAGATATATATATAGCAATCGTTCTAATTTTGCATCTTTTATCCAGATTTGAAAACTTTTTTTTTTTTTTTTAAGTTTTTCTCTGGTGCCAAGAACCGAACTCACAACCTTGCGCTTGCCAGGCAGGCGCTTTTGCTGCTGAGCTAAATCCCCAGCCCCTTGAAAACATTTATTTGATTATTTACTTAACAGTTTGTCCTTTCTCTATCTGTGCTAATAAAACAATTTTGTTCAATTTTTTTCTATTTTAAATTTTAAAAATTTGATTAACATGGAATAACTGCACGTATTTATAGGATGTAGTATAATATTTTAAAACATGGACATAATATGTATTGATTAATTGTGGCTAATTAACCTTTCTTGTCTATCTTTTCTTTTTTGTTTTTGTTTTTGTTTTTTTTTCCCAGTACCAGGAATCGAACTCATGACCTCGCACTTGCCAGGCAGGCGCTGTGCCGCTGAGCTAAATCCCCAGCCCCACTAATTAACCTAATTAAGGTTACGCTCTGCTAGTTAGTCAGAATGTATTTAACAGGAGGCTGTGAGCTGTACTCACCACTCTGTGCTGGAGAAATTCAGAACTTACTCTGTTTCTTTTTAATGCTTTTGGCACCTGTTAGCTAACATCATTCTCCTTACAACACTTTGCAGCTTCTAGCCATTACTCTTCTACTGTCTGATCAACTTGTTTTATCCTCCACCATGAGAGAGAACCTGTAGCACTTTCCTTTATGTATCTGACTTCTTCACCTAACACAGTGTCCTCCTGTTCTATTCATATTGCTGCAAAGGAAAAGGTTTCATTTTTTAAAGGATGTGGTGATTAGAGATCAGTATACGTTAATATACATTATTTTACATTTTATTTCTGCTCTGTTATTGATTTATTCTTTTCTTTTGTAAAATTTCTGCTTGATTTCCGCTTCCTTGTCTTGGTCGTTGATGGGTGAACACAGATGTTGCCTTGGAGTCTTTGCCAGTGTGGAATCCATGTGTTCATTACTACAAGTTTCTTATTCTCACTGCTTCTTTCTGCTGTATCTGAGCAGTTTTCATGTTGCATTTTAATTTTCATGTTGCAGATGATATTCAGTTCCCCTTTCATTAATTTTTTCATCCAAGCATTGTTTGACAGTGAATTGTTTGGTATCTATATATCCTTAATTCATGTCCTATCGCAAATAACACAATATCACAACCTGGAAACTCTCCATCCATGATGTTGGCTTCATCTGAGATAATGCATCAAATTTTTCATGCAGTGGAAACTCTAAAATGGTGAGTCAGTGTAAATTTTCACAGGTACTATTTAGAGTAATAGACAAAGCAGAGAAAATAAGTCCTGAGAACTGTGGTGGTCATTACTACCCCTGAGACGATGTGGAGAAGCCCTTGGAATATCTTTCCAGGAAGAGTTTAGAAAGCAATGGAAGAGCAACCTGGAGCATTTAGCAGAGCCTGGATGATTCCAGTGGAGACTGAGGCAATGGAGAAGAATGTGTCAGTGAGGTGACACTGATGAGGTTTCAGATGGTAAAAAGGATGCAGTTAGGAATTGAAATAAGGACTACAACATACACCATGGGAGAGAACTTGGGTGCATTTAATTTATGCTCTGAGACTTTGTGGGAGGCAGAATTAAGGACATTAAAGACGTTTTCCTTTTGGATAACATTTAAAGCTGTGCAGAATTCAGACAGCAGTGTGGGCACTACAGGCTGCTTATAGCCATATTGGTAGTAAGAACTGGGGACAGAAAATGTCAGAGGAGTAAAACTTGGAAAAGTCCCAGCTTGGCCACCAAAGCAGCACAAGTACAATTGCACCCAAGGAGGGGGCAGGTGGTAAAGAATTGAGTGCCGTTAAAAAGAAGCCATTTTCTTTGCTCCAGAGTAAAAGAAAAGAGAGCACGTTGCCATGTCAGGAGTTGACTAGGCCATGGAAATTGCAGGCTTAATGGTGAAAACATGCAAATTTGTTTCTAAGGCTTGCAGGCTCTTTTAGAATACAGACCTGGGGTACTTGGATTTTCCAGGACAGCCTGAGCCAATAAGGCGCTCAGAGGCCACTTTCGGCACCCTCACAACTGCATCCTAGTACAGTTCGGATCCATGGCAGACCTTGGCCTCATATCATGCTGGTCCTTAAAAGATGCATAATGCAAAGGTGTACAGGTGTAAGACATCCACTGAAATTTCAAAGGAAAGCCCAGGAGGCCAGGCAATGTTGAGCAAGGTTAGTGTTCCTGAAAACTGCGGGTGATGTGTGGAGCTGTCAGGTGAAGCCAGTGTCACAGCTGTGATGGATGGAGTTAGTGATTCCAGGGACATGGGACACTTCCTATGGGAAGCTACAGGAACTGTGAAAATCCAGCTCAAATGAACAGCTGTGTATGCTGCAGCTGGGACTAGGATACTATTTTCTCATCTCTTTGTTAACCTAGTTATTCCAAAAGCATTTTTTTCCTAATGGTTTAATGTCTTCCTTTATTTCAAATGTCATTTCAAAAACTAGAGGCCTAAGAGGTCCTCTGTAATAGGACAAGCTTGAGACATTTCTACCTAAATGGATGCACCTTGAGACCATACTCTTCAGTGAAATAAATAAAGACATACACGTTTAAATACTGCATTGTTTTGTGGTGTGAGAAACCAAAAGTTTAAGTAAGGATCAAAATGTGTAGTAGACATTGGGAAATGGGAAGAAAATGCTCAAATGAGAAGAGGAATAAGGCAGGGATGTGGATAGAAGGAAGGGACAAGAAAAACAGAGAATAGATAGAAAAAAGGGAAACAAAACTTTTATAAATGAGGGGAAGAAGAGTAGAAAGGGGTGGGTAATGATAAATGGAAAAAGCAAGATATATCAAATACAGGTGAAAATTCCATATGTAGAATAAAAAATAAGTATGACTGTGCAGATTGAATATAGTTCTGACTTCCTAATTTACCTCATTATCTATTGGAAGTCTGTAATATTAGGTAGTTTAATGTCAGATGAAAATATGTTTTGAAGTCATATTTTGAAAGTCCTCTCACACCTTACTTTAAATAGTGTGTTATTCCTCTACCTTATTTAACTTGACATGAATTTGACACAAAATCATTCTAGACATGGTGTTCTTTTTTCTTTTTTTGGTACCAGGAATCGAACTCAGGACCTTCACAAAATCATTATAGAGAAACAATGCTTGAAAGCTAGAAGAAAAGGAAAGAAGTATGAAAGGAAGGAGAACTATTTGAGGAAAAAGCATGCACAAAGATTTATGAGATATCCACTCACAGTTTTATTTCTCTTTTTTACAATTTTGGTGGCTATGTGATTTTTAAAATTATTATTATTGGCTTTTGCCTTTTTAAGATAGGTTTTTACTATGCAGTTCACGCTGGACTTGAACTCACTTCGTAACCCAGGCTGGCCTCGGACTTGCAGCAATCCTCCCGCCTCAGCCTCCTGAGTTCTGGGATTATAGGCATGTGCCACCAGGCTATTATTTTAAAAGGAAGAAAAAATAATACAGCAGCCAGGGATTTAGCTCAGCGGCACAGCACCTGCCTGGCAAGCGCGAGGTTATGAGCTCTATTCCTGGTACCGGAAAAACAACAACAACAAAAATACAGACTTTCAAAACAAGATAATTGGAGAGGACCAAAAATTAATACATCATGTATTGTTATCTTCATAGTAGTTACTCAGAGTATAAGATATAGGTATAAAATATTGTCAGTACAATATTAGCCCAACTTTTCTTTTCAGTGACCTAAGAGAAACTAGCTGTGAGACTTCATGTTCCCTCATAGTCTACATTCAGATAATGTTTAATGATGTCCTCTGTCCATGCTCAGCATAGTCACATGCCTTTGCTTACAGATATTTTCTCTGCTATCCACATTGTTTTCACGTTGCCTGGAAAATTCCTTTCTGTCATTGAAACTACTACAAGTAAAGTGCCAACCCATTCACTAAGCTAGTGAGATTCACACTCCCTTATTTTATAATCTCACAATATCTTGTCCTTTTAAAAATTTTCTCATGTGGCCACCACTCTGAGTTCCATGTTCATTGATTTATAAATATTATACATGCTGAGAGAAAAGAATGACTATGAACAAAAGCTCTTCTGGGGGTTGGGGATTTAGCTCAGCGACACAGCGCCTGCCTGGCAAGCACGAGGTCGTGAGTTCGATTCCCAGTACCGGAGCAAAGCTCTTCTGTGGCCTCAGCTTCTTGTGATTCAAGTTGGGAAATTCTCTTGCACTGAGCATGACAGATTGTAATAAAAATAAGACAAGATAAGCCAAGTGTTCGTAGATGTTTAGTTATGTTGAAATGCCATGGCAAGGAGTGAGAGAAGACATCTGGAAGTGATTATATATAAATGAGACCTGAAATATGTATATATATGATGTGGGTAAAATGTTGACCTGGAGAATCAATCTACAGCTAAAACAGCATGTGTATTTCAGGGTACATGCAGATGGAAGTGTTACAATATTACATTGTGTCAACCTATTAAGTATTATTAGAGTGTTTCCCAGAAATCATTGTCATACACAGCTTCACATCATTGTGGATATTCTTCATGGGTTCCTCTGAGTTACCACGTACAAGTGTAACTACTGCTAATAAGGAGACCTACATCAGTTTTCAAAATACTGTGCAACAGGATTCCAGGTGTCTGTTGCCATGGGTTGGTATTAAGCATGTGTTCATGGTTAGATGTCTGTATGTACTGGGTGACTTCTGCTTATATAGTAGTCATCGTGACATGCAAAGAATTGCTGGAGTCAAACTGAAGTATGTGCACAGGAAAGAAATCTGTTTAGAGCATTCATACAGAAAAATTCATTTGTATAGTTTTCTGAAGAAAGAATTGATGTATTTGAAAGTTTATTGATAACAGATACCTAACAGGAATTGAATTTTTATGGTTGTTGTTCTTGTCACAGGGAAAAAATTCCTGACATGCAAAAGAAAAAAATTATTTTGTCTCACAATTTCTGAGACTGCAGTGTTGATTAAATCTCTTTTAATGTAGAGCTATCATGGTAAATAAAAATAAAGGACAAAGATACGAACTTAAAGAGACCCAGGATCCAGAGAAGGGAAACAAGCTAAGAGGAAGGGTCCAGGGACCAAACTAGCTTGCTCGGGTCACAGTATCATGTCTCAGACAGACACACCAAGAAGTGTGCTTTACTAATATCCAGTACATAGCTCAAAACAAACAAGTTATTAACAAGTGTATCTGTCATCTGACTCAATGCAATTTTTTTCCAGGAATATTAGTGTTGAAAGTTGGAAAATTTCAACCTGTGATGAGTCATGACAGGACATGGGGCGCTTACAGTCCTAAAGTCCTTTTGCATCCCAGCCTCATCTCCATGAACTGTTCAGGTGCGTCAAATGTTGGGCTGTTATGACCGTGGATAAACCGTGAAGGTTGACTGAGGGAGTTGGAATGCTTGCTTTTCTTTCATTTTCACTCTTGCACAATATTGCTATCATTGAAATCTAATTTCTTCATTTACACAGTAATTGTATTCCTCTTAGAGACCATACATTCATGTTAATGGATGAAAATTAGTAGACTGAGAGACTGAAAGTCTCGGCAGTGAAATCGAGAAGGAATAAGTTCCCGCCTTATTCCTAACAGCAGGGCCTCCCTCTATTCCATTTAATCCTGGGATGGCCTGGTCTCATACGCTTTCAGTCATCAGCGGATTGATTCTTCCACAGAACACTGACCCTGGAGCCCTTTGAGCACATTTGTGACCCATTTTCAGGAAGAGTACACCGAGTCCATTAAGAAAACTAGGGCAGCTCTGAAAAGCCAGAAGCAAAGCCCTCAAATGCAAGCATTCCTCAGGCGAGGTGAGACTGAAATCTAAGGAAAGCGACTGGTACCGAATTTCCTAGGCTACAAGGTCACAGTTGAGTCCACCTCTACTCTGAGAAGTTTGTCGGTCCCTTCACATTCAGCCCGCGGGGCTGGCAATGACGCAGGAGCCAATCAGCGATGAAGGCGGGGAATGGCTAAATTGCCCAATCAGGTGGGCCCAGAGAAGAGGGCACTTCCTGTAATCCTCGGTTAAGGCAGGAAATGGCTAAACTACCCAATCAGGTGGGCCGAGGGGGAGGGCACTTCTTGTGTCATGGCGCCAGAGTGATCGTTGCTGAGATCTCCTAACGGACGGGAAGGCCGTTTTTGGTAATTTCTACTGGCTGCGAGCTGCGTTCGGAGAGTCTTGGGAGACCTTCATGCCACGCAATGGTAAGGTTGTGGGACGGGAGCTGTGGACGGGATGGAATCTGGTGTATTCGGGATGGAAGTGGTTAGAAACAGCTATGGCAATCTACAGCGACCCTGCTTAACTCCGGATACGAGGTCTTCCTATTCCTTGATACCACGTCATTGTCTGTAACATTTTTCCCTTTGCTCAAGCAGGGACAGTTCTGGGTCCCCAGCACACAAAAACCTTGCTGTGACTCCACTATTCTATTTTATTTTCGTCTGGTGTGGTTTTTTAAGACAAGGTCTCGCGATGAAGTTCAGGCTGGTGTTCAACTGGCAGCAATCCTCCTGCCTCAGCCTCCCAACTGCTGGGCTTACAGACGTGCGCCAGCACACCAGACCAACCCAGCATACCTTCTTGATCCGTTCCCAGGCACAGCTGTATCTCCACAGGTTTACAGAGAGCAGGAGCTTTGGGAAAGCCCTGGGTTTCATACTCTGCAATGAGAAAATCATCACTATTTTGTACATCAGACTTGCAGTTGTGCTTACTGCACGAACAGAGCTCGTGGTCTCATAATATTGAGGAATGAGGTCGAGAACCTAAAAAGGTCATTAGGAGAGCTTTTAATTGAAATAAGAATAGGTCCCTGGTTTTCGGAAGAGTCCTGAGTGAGTTGCCCTGTAGCCTAGCAATCCATAGCTAATTATAGATAAGCAGAGCATAGTAAATACTCAGTTGTTTAGTGGGGACCTATCACAGGTTCCTCTGTGAATTTAAAACAACCCTTTGAACTCGGACTCTAACCAGTTTCTTCATCATGCACTGCTAAAAAGAAACAGATTTTAGAGAAATACTCGTTATTTTGTATTTTAAGTTTCTAGAAACTCAGAAACTTAATAAGGCATGGCTGCAACTCCTTTTTTTTTTTTTTTTTTTTTTCCTTTTTGAGACAGGGTCTCGCTGTGCAGTTAAGGCTGGCCTTGAGCTCACTTTGTAGCCCAGGCTGGTCTCCAACTCCCAACAGTCCTCCTGCTTGAGCCTCCCAAGTGCTGGGATTACAGGTGTGCACCACCACACCCGGCTTGCAACACCTTTTAGTAAGGTGGGTTGGCATTGCTTGGGTAGAAAGTTCACTCTTGTTCCAGTATTCTAGGAAATTCTGTTTTCATTTTAATTCTTATCAAAACGTCTAATTTCCCAATTCTATCTCAAGCCTTTCCCTAGCTTGATGCTTTATTTATATGCTAACAAAACAAATTATTCTTTACATTTAGACTATTTAAGTGAGGATTTCTATAGAGTTTAGAAAGTTGAGAAAGATGGGTTGGTGTTAATGAGTTTCCATGGGAGAGGAAAGTGACACTGCTAAGAACAACTTCCTGAAGGGTCTGTCTGTTAAAACCACACTGAAAAATGCTTTGAAGTGGGGCATCTACAGAGATGTGTACATGTGATATTGGAATGATGGGAAAGGGAAATCATCTCAAAAGTAATTGCTTCGTAATCTGTGGACTGTTTTTAGACATTATTTTAAAAGGTGAAACACCCAATTAGATATTTACATAAAAGAAGTGCTTGGCCAAGCGTGGTGGCCCATGCCTGATCCCAACACTATAGAGGCTAAGGCAGGAGAATCTCTTTCAGTTCTAGGCCAGCCTGCTCTACAAAGTGAGTTCGAGGCAGCCTGAATTACATAGTGAAACCTCCTCTCAAAAGGACAAAAAGAAAAGTACTGAAGGAGGAGTAAATTCCCACAGTTAAGGTCAGCAGGCACTTGAAGGAATAGAATAAAAGGATTTTTTGAACAGGCAAGAGCAAATGAGAGTGTAACAGAAATGAGGAAGTGTGGGATTTGGGAGGGTGGCAAAAAGCAGCAGCCACAACAGTCAATTTCTCCAGAAGTCAGATTTTTTTGATTTGCTAATAAATGAAGGAATCTCTGCTGGCCTGTTCTGAGATTAAATCAAAGTTCACAGGCCTAAAGAAAGGAGGAGAATTTAGTAACAGATAAATATTTCTTCTGTAGCTACTGATGAACTAATCATTTTTGAGGCAAAATTAGAAATTAGGAAGCTGGTCTTATTGTAGGTTTAAAAATAGGACAGACAGCATCACTGATTTAGAGTGGGAAGGGGTTTCTCTTGGACACAAAAGATTTCAAGGTGTCTTTGAACTTTTTATTGTACAGGGAGTGAACTCAGGAATTTTACCCTGAGCTTCATTCTCCCAAGTTTATTTTTCTTTCTTTCTTTCTCTCTTTCTTTCTTCCTCTTTTTTTTTTTTTTTAATTTTTTGAGTCTGGATCTTACTCAGTTGCCCTGGCTTGGGAGAAATTTTTATAGTTTCCACCTCCTTGACTGTTGGGAACGCAGACAGGTGCCACTTTGCTAGTTTAAGATTGGGGTTCCTTAGTCACCATGATTTACCAAGATTTCAGTGTGGGGTAAAATAAAGGCATGGCGTGGTGCACACCTTTAACGCCAGCTACTTGGGAAACTTAGAAAAGAGTCTGAAATTACCAGTGCAAGTCTAGATAGCTGAGCAAGTCCCGTTTTCAATATGGACTGTCTTGGGGGGCTGGGGATATAGCTCAGTGGCACAAACTCTGGCCTGGCAAATACAAGATCCTGAGTTCGATTTCTGGTATGAAAAAAAAAAAGAAATATTTTGGGGTGTACCTCAACTCTAATGTAACTTGCCTAATGTGCATGAAGCCTTAAGTTTAGTGACAAAGAGAAAATGAAAAATTATTTAGTGAAAATCTTGCTTTTAATTTTGGTATTTACTCATTTTTCACACTAGTGATACATGGTACAATACTCCCTCATAGTGGTGGATAGCAGTAAGGAGTCACTGCTCTGACAAAAACAGGACAGCAAGTGTGAACAACCAGTTATTTACACTGTACTCTGTTCAGTAACATACATGAGATCTTTAGATATCTATTGTCAAGACATATGGGTTGAGCAGGTTGAAAGGATTCAAGACTTAGCCATGATGTTTGCTCATGTTCTGTGCCTTTTCAGTACATTTTATCTTCAATTACCTTTGGGTTGATGCAGATATTTTCCCTTTTAAAATAAAGTAGCATCTGTAGAGTCATTCCTTCAACTCTTCATATAGTCCTCTGCTGAACGTGACACTCATCTAGTTGTTTCTTGTTTTGAATGCTTATTATTCATTTATCCTGAGCAACCAAATTAGGAGAACAGTATAATAATTATTTTGAAAAGAGGGAAAATACTCTGGGTTGTATTTTTTTTTTTCTTCACTTCCTTTTCATTTTTTTTTATTATTATAAAGAGCTATCCCACTCTGGTCACATTGTTTGGATCACATCACAAGGAAAAGGGGATAGGGTGGTAATTTTCAATGAAAAAATACAGGGCTGAGCAATTAGAACACAAGACACCAAGCATGTGCAAGGTTGAAGGGAAAACATTTCCATTTCTAGTTTTAATTTATGCTGATTATCGGAACACTTCTAACCGCTTTAACCTTGATCATCATCTGTCTTTCTACACTGGAATTATTCCTCCTACAGGCACTTTAAGTTCCAAGCCTGTATCTATACTTTTGTACCTTACAGTTAGAGAGTATGCAGTTCTTTGTGCAGGACATACTGCACATTAGATACTTTCATCTTCATAACCACCTCATGAGCTCCACTTGTATTTGAATTAGTAGTTCTTGGTGAATCACCTGGTAGAGAAATGTAGTACATTTCTCTCTTCAGATAGCTAAAATGGGACCAATGGCACACTTGTCAGATACAGAACTGGAGTCCTGTAGTGTGCTGTCCACTGTGCTGTGATATTTTAGTTGCTTTGTTTGTCACGTGTTCTTATTGGCAGTCTGTGCCCATTACTCCTGTTGGTCCAGAATACTGAATCATGATGCACTCCCCAAGAGTACACTCCCCATGCAAGAGGCCATGTCTTTATGGGCTGGCTTAGGAAGTTCTGGAAAGAAAAGGAAGTGATGAGAAAACTTGAAGAGCTTAAAAGACAAGAAATTACAATATGAGTAACAGATATTTTCAATATTTCAGGTGGAATTTGTGTAATATTAAACTGTGTCAACTTTCAGAGGCAATTTTATTGATATGGTGCTATTTTGTTTTTTTGTTGTTGTTGTTGTTTTTTTGTTTTTTTTGGTTTTTCTCTGGTACTGGAAACCGAACTCACGACCTTGCACTTGCCAGGCAGGCGCTTTGCCGCTGAGCTAAATCCCCAGCCCCGATATGATGCTATTTTGAACATCTACATAATCTTGCAGATAATCTGTATGAACTCATTTGATCCTATACCTACAAGTGTCTTTGGTACATAATAAAGTCCCCATCAGCTTACATACATACTGTGATCAAACCTCAGGAGCATTTAATATTAGAGCAGTTACACGTTGAAGGGGAGAGGAAATTCCAACATATTAAGTATTCATGAAAGACATGACTAAGTAGGTCAGACTAGTGTGGGAGTCAAGAGATGGTTTTCAGAAGGCAAACAAAACATGTAAATTTCCTAACCACAGCATCTTATAACAAGATTCAACTAGAATATTGAGGGTATCAGCAATGCACAGGAAAAAATGGATAATTCGCACTTGATTATTTGATCTGTATGTTTTGTCATATGCAAGGAAGTTATCTGGCTTTTGTGTTTGCTTTTTTTATTCCAGTATGAGGGTTGAATCCAGGGCTTCTTGCATGTTAAGAAGGCAGTGTACTATTCTGCTACAATCTGCAGTTCTGTTTTCTAATAATAAATAATACCTCACAGTATGTTCTACTTGATGTGTAAACTCAGAAGCAAAGCAATGTCACTTCTTCCTTAAAGATGTGGATTGAGAATCTTTGTCTCATTCAACTGAAAGTTGGTTTGAAATAGGTGAGTAACATGGGCTTAGCAGCTGAACATGGTGGTGCATGCTTGTGATCCCAGCACTTGGGAGGCTGAGGCAGGAGGATCATTGCAAATTCGAGACTAGCCTGGTCTACAAAGTGAGCTCAAGGCCAGCCTGAACTGCAAAGCGAGACCCTGTCCCCCAGAAATCAAACAAACAAACAAAAACCATGGGCTTAGCAATTGGAACTTAAGGGCAGTGACCTTAAGAAGAGGCCCATGTTGGAAAATAAAGTATATCAATGTGTTACTTCCTGTTGCATCTTTGGCTACAGATCATCTTTATTCTGGAGTCTATGTGCCTAGAACAGCTCTAGAAGGGCTGCTGTCTTTAAAAAAAAAAAAAAAAAAACCAAGAAACTGCAGTGTGATGGGAAAAAGAAATATGTGCAGATGGTTTGGAGGTTTGTGCATTCACCCAGACCTCTGCTTTACTAATGTCCTTGTCATCCCTCAAGCCAGTCAGGCTGATCATCAAGAGGACCTGTTACAGGACTCAATGGTAGAACTTATGTTTGTGAAATTAATGAGTGAAAGAGGGAGGCTTTCAAACTGTGAGTTGGGAAAGTTTTTTTATAGAGAGTTTGCTGTGTTTAATACTTAGGTGACCCTGCCTCATCATAAGTAAATAATTGAGGGTGCTGCTGCTTTTCAACAATTACTCTGCACCGGGGCTGGGGATTTAGCTCAGCGGCAAAGCGCCGGCCTTGCAAGCGCAAGGTCGTGAGTTCTGTTCCCGGTACCGGAGAAAAACCAAAAAAAAAAAAAAAAACAATTACTCTGCTCCTCCCAGTGAGGAATGTGATCAATATTTAAAACTCAGGTACTTTGTGATGTTGGATGAAGTAAGTTGCCTGTCTGAGACAGTAGAAATGTTTCCTTTCATCTTGATTCATTTTGAATAATACTGGTAATGTAGTATGTCATTTTCTTTATTTAGATATTTTCTTTTTAGTGTATTTTTGTAATCTTTGCTAAAAATAAGTAGATTAAAAGATAAGGTATGGAAAAGGCTGCACAGGTGCATCATTTGTATTTCTGTCCTCTGACAACTTTAAACCTTTCCTTCTCTATTCCATTTTGCCCTACCCTTGCCTGCAGTCCAGTTCTTTGGGTGTGGGGGTTTTCTCCATGTGATATAGCATCTGGAAGTACAGGAGTATATACATGGACTCATTTTCAGAGACAACACCCAGGAAGGGCCTGTTGAGTTCAGTAAGAAAACAGCAGCAGCTCTGGACATCTAGGAGCAAATTCTGCTTCAGTGATGTTAAACTTCTTTCTGGCTGAAATCCATATCTAGGCAGGAAACCTGTGTTAGGAAGGGTTTTGGTTATAGTCTATCATTTGTGTTACTCTCAAACAGGTAATTCTCGGTTGCCCTTTTTAATTGAAGGGCAGGAAATGGAGCAGCAGTGCATCAGGGAAGAAAGGCTGGTCCTATGTAAACTGTCCAATCAGGCATGCTGTCCAGAATGAGGAATCTTCCTCCCTCAGGACCTAAGTCAGAAACTCCCAGTGTGTTGCTGAATGGCAGCCTAGCTGGTTCACAGTGACTGTTTCTGTGACATTTACTGACCGCAGGTTATATGGGAAGGACCTTGAGAGACCCCTAATCCTAGATATGGTGGTGTTCAGGGACCAGTGACCCGAGATAGGAATAGGGCTATGTTGGAAGCTGTGGTGGTCAGTTGGATGTGGACAAAACCAGTTTGGCAGGACCCAGATATTTACATCAACTGTGAAGCCTTATTCCTGTATGTTAACTGCTCCTTTTTGCCCTTGTTCTTTTCTGGCTCTTGAAGTGAGGCAGAGAAACTGCCAGGCCCTCAGCATCCTGTGCTGTGCAAAGGAGGTGGTTTAAGCATGTCCAAAGCACTGTCTTGAGCAGTGCAGCGCCTGCTGCATCACTTGTCATAATGTGCACTGACAGCTGGACAGTTTTGGTGGATCTGCTGACTCGTGTGATGTTTGTGTTTGAATGGCACTGTGCTGTCTTGTGTACCCTGTCTCTTCTAGCAAGAGACTTTGTGCTGTGGTTTATGTCTGAAATATCCCCTACATACCTGTTTTGTTTGGAACTTGATTCTGTTACATGGTTTTGCTTGTTCATTCCATTGATAAGTTCACTAACTGGGTGTGCTATAAGTCTGTAGGGTGTGGTTGGAAGAAATTCACTGGCAACATGTGGTGGAACATTGAATTCTGTGTGCTGCTCCTACCGTTTCTCTCTATTCTTTGCTGTGGTGAGTTGAGTACATTTTCCACTGTGATGCACCTCAAGCACCCAGTTTTGTCTTACTTTGAAGATTGGAGCCAAAATAACTCTCTTAAGTTGTGTCTGTTATTTTGTGGCTAAGATACCTGACAATGATGAACTGAACAAAAGTTTAAGATACAGAGCCTCCCACGAGCTGTCTTCTCAATCCTGGACTTCATTGTAATGACGATAACTCAATTTTCAGTTATGTGCACACGTTACCAAATTAGAGAGTGTTTATAAAGATGATAGATATCTGAAGAAATGTTTCAGATTCCTGGCTAAATGGTAGAGCACTTCCCAAGCAAGCTTAAACTTCTGTGCTATATTTATAGCAATGCAGTCAATCAATTAATCCCTCAGTCTATCACCATAGAGTTTAGAATGCCAGAAGTGGTGGAAGGGAAGTTATCAATTGAGGAATGTAAAATCAGAGCATTTCTCCATAAGACAACTTCCAGAGGTTTAAGCATTAGGTTTAAGCAACATGTTTAAGCAACAGTGAGAATGTCTTTGAAGTAGAGGACTGACTTGCTCATATGATTTGGGTATGAATGAAGGGACAGGAAGGCACTGTCTCTCACATTGTTCCTATAGTTTTTGAAAACTGTAGACTTGTTTTTATTTAAAATGTAATGAAAATTAAAGCAAGAATATGTGTGAAAGCAGCACAACAGTAGACTAAAGCCCCAAGTGTAAGTTTGCAAACATATTTTTTTTAAACATAAAAGGGTTTTTTGTGTGTGTGTCAGGAGGAGAAAAGAGAAGTAAATAGAGTACAAGAGGGGATGACTGAGGGTAGCAAAATTAGATCCTGAACAAGAAAATGTTTTTCTTTATGTCATAATATTTCTATAGAGACAGTAAAGATGGTTTGTACATGTACTATGGTTAAAAGTATGTTAGAGAACATGAGCCTAATGTAGACTGAAATTTAGAAAAATATTTAATCTTACATTACCTCTAAGTTTACTTACCTAATCATTCTTGAGGCAAAATTGGAGACCCTGGTGTTCTTGTTTTGTGTTCTTGTGTTCTTGTTTTGTTTTAAAATTGGGTGACTGC